>NC_073420.1:800000-895000 GCF_028641065.1 Leucoraja erinaceus
GCCTGTTTCCACGCTGTATCACTCTATGTATCACAAAGGCTTTTCACTGTACCTCGGTAATACAATTGAGGAAATTCAGAGTGTCTCCGAGGATCCTCCAGTGCTTCTACGCAGCGGCGGTGGAAAGCATCTTGTCCGGGAACATTACCATCTGGTTCGGGAATTGCTCTGCCAAGGACAAGAAGGCTCTGCAGAGAGTAGTGCGTTCGGCCGAACGCACTATGGGAACTTCACTCACCCCCCTGCAGGAACTATACAACAGGAGGTGCAACTCCAGAGCAAACAAAATCATGAGAGACCTCTTCCACCCCTGCAACGGACTGTTCCAGCCGCTACGGTCAGGCAAACGCCTCCGTTGCCATGCAGTGAAAACGGAGAGGTTGAGAAGGAGTTTCTTCCCAGAGGCAATTCGGACTGTAAACGCCTTTCTCACCAGGGACTAACTGTACAGAACGTTTTTCCTTCTATTATTTATTATGTAAAATAATATGTGTGTTATGATTGTGTTTATAATTTGTTTGGTTGTTTTGTTGTTCCGCGAGCATTGCCACTTTCATTTCACTGCACATCTCGTATGTGTATGTGACAAATAAACTTGACTTGACTAAACGTGACAACAATCAAAATGCCGGTGGCAGCACACGGTGGCGCAGCGGTAGAGTTGCTGCCTCACAGCGCCCGAGACCCGGGTTCGATCCCGACTACGGGCGCTGTCTGAACGGAGTTTGTACGTTCTCCCCGTGACCTGCGTGGGTTTTCTCTGGGTGCTCCGGTTTCCTCCCATACTCCAAAGACGTACAGGTTTGTAGGTTAATTGGCTTGGCGCAAGTGTAAATTGTCCGGAGTGTGTGTGTTGGCTGGTGTTAATGTGCGGGGATCGCTGGTCGGTGCGGCCTCGGTGGGCCGAAAGGGTCTGTTTCCGCGCTGTATCTCTAAAGTAAACTAAATGGCGAGATGCCTGCACCATGTAACATTAGTTTAGTTTAGCAACAGCGCAGAAACAGGCCTTTCTCCGCCGACCAGCAATCCCCGCACAGTAACACTACTCTATACTCACTCGGGACAATTTAGTACGTATACCAAGTATACAAACCCAAGCCAATTAACCTACAAATTTGCACGTCTTTGGAGTGTGGGAGGAAACCGGAGCACCCAGAGAAAACCCACGCAGGTCACGGGGAGAACGTGCAAACTCCGCATAGACAGCACCCGTCGTCGGGATCGGACCGGGGTCTCTGACACTGCAAGCGCTGCAAGGGAGAAACTCCACCACTGCGCCACCGTGCCGCCCCTTTGCAAGTTTACGTCTGAAAATTAATTTAATTCTCAAAATGAAGGGAAAACTAAATTTCCGGCCTTCAGTGATTAAACTTACCCTGGCGTGCCCTGCTGAGCTCCGGGTGACTCTTAGTCGAGGAAGGGAGGAGATGATATTCTGATGTTGTTGTCGAGGCCCTTTGACTTCGTTCAAGCTCGGCCACCAGCCTGAAATCATTCCAGCGTTTTACTTTGAATCACTTTTTTTTTTTTAATGATTTTTTTTTGTCCAGAGAGAGCTAGGCCGAACAGGCAAAGGCCTTCACCGTCAAGCTTGGAATGAGTAGAGTGGAGAAACGAGAGAAGCAGAGGAAGGCAAAGAGTCTGATGGGTTTTGCAGAACCAGCTTAGAGTCAAGGGCATGTCCCACTTGGCGATTTCTTCGACGACTGCCGACGTCATATCAGTGTCGCCAAATTTTTTTTGAACATTTCAAAACCCGGTGGCGGAGAAATGTCGCGACGCTCGGAAACGTCTTCACGCCAAGTCGCCTCCGCGTCATACATCACCACATCGCAGATTTTTCGTTGACCTGATACATCAATCAGTCACCGAAAAAAAAAAGGCCATGTGGGACAGGCCCTTAAGCAAGAGTTTGAGGTAACGAGAGTTTACGGCACAGAGAGAACGAAACACCTTTCGGTGGCGAATCCGTGGAATTCTTTGCTGCAGACGGCTGTGGAGGCCAAGTCGGCGAATATTTTCAAAGCGGAGATAGACAGATTCTTCATTAGTACGGGGGTCAGGGGGTTGTGTGGGGGGGAGAAGGCAGGAGAATGGGGTTGGGAGCCAGAGATAGATCAGCCGTGATTGAATGGCGGAGTGGGCTCGATGGGCCGAATGGCCTAATTCTCTGCTCCTATCACTTATGACCTTCTGGCCCAAGAAGCAGTGCCCTTGACCAGACCAGGGTGGAAAAAGAATGAAGATCGAGGTGAAGGAACATCTCAATGGTGATAAACCACTTTTCACTCAGCGCTGTTGGAAACAAACTCCGCAGGAACCATATAACAATTACAACACGGAAACAGGCCATCTCGACCCAACTAGTCCGTGCCGAACACATACCCTCCCCTAGACCCATATACCTGCCCTCACACCTTAACCCCACATCCCCCTCACGCCCATATAACTATCCAATTTATTTTTAAATGATAAAAACGAACCTGCCTCCACCACTTCCACTGGAAGCTCATTCCACACCGCTACCACTCTCTGAGTAAAGAAGTTCCCCCTCATGTTACCCCTAAACATCAGTCCCTTAATTCTCAAGTCATGTCCCCTTGTTTGAATCTTCCCTACTCTCAGTGGGAAAAGCTTTTCCACGTCAACTCTGTCTATCCCTCTCATCATTTTAAAAACCTCTATCAAGTCCGCCCTTAACCTTCTGTGCTCCGAAGAATAAGGCCCTAAGTTTTTCAACCTTTCTCTGTAACTGATTTGCTAAAACCCAGGCAACATTCTAGTAAATCTCCCTCTGTACTCTGTCTATTTTGTTGACATCCTTCCTATAATTTGGCGACCAAGAATTGTACACCATTCTCCAGAATTGGCCTCACCAATGCCTTGTACAATTTTAACATTACATCCCAACTTCTATACTCAAAGAGAGGCCAGGTGACGGACAGCAAAACATTTGCTAACTTAACAGGCCTGGCATCGTCATGGGGCGGCAAGGTGGTGCAGCTGTAGAGTCGCTGCCTCACAGCGGCAGGGACCCGGGTTGGATCCACACTACGGGTGCTGTCTGTACGGAGTTCGCACGTTCTCCCCCTTGACCTGTGTAGGTGTTCTCCCGAGATCCTCAGTCTCCTCCCACACACTCCAAAGTCGTACAGGTTTAAACGTTAATCGGCTTGGTGCTTGTGTAAAATTATCCCTAGTGCGTGTGGGATAGTGTCAAGTGTGCGGGGATCGCTGGTCGGCACAGACTCGGTGGGCCGAAGGGCCTGTTTTCACGCTGTATTACAAAACTAAACCTGCGATTTGGGTATAACTCCAGTAACACTGACTGCACAGACCCTCTCCGACTCATACAATAGGTGACATGCAATAGAAACATAGAAAATAGGTGCAGGAGGAGGCCATTCGGCCCTTCGTGTCACCATCGCCATTCATTGTGATCATAGAAACATAGAAATTAGGTGCAGGAGTAGAGGCCATTCGGCCCTTCAAGCCTGCACCGCCATTCAATATGATCATGGCTGATCATCCAACTCAGTATCCTGTCCCTGCCTTCTCTCCATACCCCCTGATCCCTTTAGCCACAAGGGCCACATCTAACTCCCTGTTAAATATAGCCAATGAACTGTGTGGCCTCAACTACCTTCTGTGGCAGAGAATTCCACAGATTCACCACTCTCTGTGTGAAAAAAGGTTTTCCTCATCTCGGTCCTAAAAGATTTCCCCCTTATCCTTAAACTGTGTGTGTGGCCCCTTGTTCTGGACTTCCCCAACATCGGGAACAATCGTCCTGCATCTAGCCTGTCCAACCCCTTAAGAATTTTGTAAGTTTATATAAGATCCCCCCTCAATCTTCTAAAATTCTAGCGAGTACAAGCCGAGTCTATCTAGTCTTTCTTCATATGAAAGTCCTGCCATCCCAGGAATCAGTCTGGTGAACCTTCTCTGCACTCCCTCTATGGCAATAATGTCCTTCCTCAGATTTGGAGACCAAAACTGCACGCAATACTCCAGGTGTGGTCTCACCAAGACCCTGTACAACTGCAGTAGAACCTCCCTGCTCCTATACTCAAATCCTCTTGCTATGAAAGCCAACATAGGTGTACCATGACACCCAGGTCTCGCTGCATCTCCCCCTTTCCCAATCGGCCACCGTTTAGATAATAATGGCTGATCATCCACAATCAGTAACCCTTGCCTGCCTTCTCCCCATATCCCTAGATTCCGCTAGCACCTAAAGCTCTATCTAACTCTTTTAAATTCATCCAGTGAATTGGTCTCCACTGCCTTCTGTGGCAGAGAATTCCACAACTCTCTGGGTGAAAAAGTTTTTTTCTCATCTCAATTTCAAATGGCCTCCCCTTTATTTTTCGACTGTGGCCCCTGGTTCTGGACTCCAGATAAAGAAAGGTGAAGAGACACAAAATGCTGTGTGTTGGATGTTGCTAATTTAGATTAGTTTAGAGACGCAGCACGGAAACAGGCTCTTCGGCCCATCGAGTCCATGCCGACCAGCGATACCCGGACACTAACACTATCCTACTCACAATTTAGCATTTTTACCAAGCCGATTAACTTTCAAAAGCACACTGGATAACCACCAACTGGTCACAGGAGTGGAAGGCAACCTCATAGAAACATAGACAATAGGTGCAGGAGTAGAGGCCATTCGGCCCTTCGAGCCTGTACCGCCATTCAATATGATCATAGAAACATAGAAATTAGGTGCAGGAGTAGGCCATTCGGCCCTTCAAGCCTGCACCGCCATTCAATATGATCATGGCTGATCATCCAACTCAGTATCCCATCCCTGCCTTCGCTCCATACCCTCTGATCCCTTTAACCACAAGGGCCACATCCAACTCCCTCTTAAATATAGCCAATGAACTGTGGCCTCAACTACCTTCTGCGGCAGAGAATTCCAGAGATTCACCACTCTCTGTGTGAAAAATGGTTTTCTCATCTCGGTCCTAAAAGATTTTTCCCCTTATCCTTAAACTGTGACCCCTTGTTCTGGACTTCCCCAACATCGGGAACAATCTTCCTGCATCTAGCCTGTCCAACCCCTTAAGAATGTTGTAAGTTTCTATAAGATCCCCCCTCAATCTTCTAAATTCTAGCGAGTACAAGCCGAGTCTATCCAGCCTTTCTTCATATGAAAGTCCTGACATCCCAGGAATCAGTCTGGTGAACCTTCTCTGTACTCTCTCTATGGCATGAATGTCTTTCCTCAGATTAGGAGACCAAAACTGTACACAATACTCCAGGTGTGGTCTCACCAAGACCCTGTACAACTGCAGTAGAACCTCCCTGCTCCTATACTCAAATCCTCTTGCTATGAAATCTCCATTACACAGCTACATCTCTTCACCAGATAAAAGCTGTCCATGTTCCGTGGATTTCTGTTTCTGATTCCTGGGATGTCAGGACTGTCTTATGAAGAAAGACTGGATAGACTTGGTTTATACTCTCTAGAATTTAGGAGATTGAGAGGGGATCTTATAGAAACTTACAAAATTCTTAAGGGGTTGGACAGGCTAGATGCAGGAAGATTGTTCCCGATGTTGGGGAAGTCCAGGACAAGGGGTCACAGCTTAAGGATATGGGGGAAATCCTTTAAAACCGAGATGAGAAGAACTTTTTTCACACAGAGAGTGGTGAATCTCTGGAACTCTCTGCCACAGAGGGTAGTTGCGGCCAGTTCATTGGCTATATTTAAGAGGGAGTTAGATGTGGCCCTTGTGGCTAAGGGGATCAGGGGGTATGGAGAGAAGGCAGGTACGGGATACTGAGTTGGATGATCAGCCATGATCATATTGAATGGCGGTGCAGGCTCGAATGGCCGAATGGCCTACTCCTGCACCTAATTTCTATGTTTCTATGTTTCTATGTTTGACCTCCTCAGAGCAGCATGGGTGAAGCATAACAGACTTGGTACTGAAGTTGGGCGTTTCAACGCCAGCGTGTGGAGATGGGGGCTCCCTCCGCCAGCGCCCAGCCTGTGAATGTGGAGCAGAACAGCAGACAGCCAACCTTGTCATCTCTGGGTGCCCGCTCTACCACTCACCACATGGAGCTGTGTCAGGGCCTGGCAGACATTGACACCAACAGAGACAACAACCTGGCTGCTCAACACCCGGCTTGAGATCCAACTATTCCTTTGGTTTATGTTTCATTCGCAAGAAGAAGAAGAAACTTCCAAACCTGCAGGTCATTGGAGTGTGGGGAAGGTCACGTGGAGGACGTGCAAACTCCGCGCAGGCAGCACCAATAGTCGGGATCGGACCCGGGTCACTGGCGCTGCGAGGCAGCAACTCTACCGCTGCCGGGGATCGTGTGTGTGTCTCTAAATTAAAATGTCTCAACGATTACCTTTTGATCTCTTGCTCCTGTTTGTCGTTCTGGTTCCTAGCTGCCAGCAGCTGGCCCTCCAGGCTGCACACCAGGGCCTCCTTCACCTGAATCTCGTGGCTGAGCCTCCGCTGCGCCTTCTCTAGCTTCCCGCAGGCCTCTGTCAGGTTCTGCGCCTCTCTCTTCAAGGACGAGTTTTCGTTCCTCTCACCTTCGAGCTTAAAGACATCGACGAAAAGTCAGGCACAAAGTGGACTGAGAATAGACAATAGGTGCAGGATTGGGCCATTCGGCCCTTCGAGCCAGCACCACCATTCAATGTGATCATGGCTGATCATCCACAATCAGTACCCAGTTCCAGCCTTCTCCCCATAACCCTTGACTCTGCTGTCTTTAAGAGCCCTATCTAACTCTCTCGTGAAAGCATCCAGAGAATTGGCCTCCATTGCCTTCTGAGGCAGAGAATTCTACAGATTCACAAGTCTCTGGGAGAAAACTCATCTCCCTTCCAAAGAGAAGGCAGGAACAGGGTACTGATTGGGGATGATCAGCCATGATCATATTGAATGGCGGTGCTGGCTCCAAGGGCCGAATGGCCTACTCCTGCACCTATTGCCTATGTTAAATACACACATCATTGTACAGATGTCAAGAGAATAGAATGCCTTGTAAATGTCAACTGCTCTTTGAACAGAGGTTCGATCCTGACCACGGGTGCTTGTCTGTACGGAGTTTGCACGTTTTCCCCATGGGTTTTCCCCGGGTGCTCCGGTTTCCTCCCACACTCCAAAGACTTACAGGTTTGTAGGCTAATTGGCTTCAGTAAAAATTGTTAATTGCCCCTAGTGTGTGGTGTGTGCTAGTGTAACAGGGACCGCTGGTTGGCGCGGACTCGGTGGGCCTAAGGGCCTGTTTCTGCGTTGAATCTCTAAACTAAACTACCGTCCCGCCATGAGGCCAGTTGTTGCGTTCCTAAGAGATGTGATTGCGTTAAACCTCAAGTGTTTTTGTCACATTAGTTTAGTTTAGACACACAGCGCTGAAACGAGCCCTTCGGCCCACCGAGTCCACACCGACCAGCGATCCCCGCACATTAACACTATCCTACACACACCAGGGCCAATTTTACATTGATACCCAGCCAATTAACCGACCAACCTGTGCGTCTTTGGAGCGTGGGAGGAAACCGAAGATCTCGGAGAAAACTCATGTAGGCCACATGGAGAATGAACAAAGACCGTACAGACAGCACCCGTGGTCAGGATCGAACCCGTCTCTGACGCTGTGAGGCAGCAACGCCACCGTGCCGCCTTCGGCCCAACTTGCCCACACCGGCCAACATGTCCCATCTACACTAGTCCCACCTGCCCGCGCTTGGTCCATATCCATCCAAACCTGTCCTATCCATCTACCTCTCTGACCTCCGGGACAGTCCCAGCCTGAACTACCTCCTCCGGCAGTTCGTTCCATACACCGACCACCCTTTGTGTGTAAAGGTGACCCATCGGATTCCTATTGAATCTTTTCCCCTTCACCTTAAACCCAAGTCCTCTGGTCCTCAATACCCTTACTCTGGGCAAGAGACTCTGTGCATCTACCCGATCTATTCCTCTCATGTTTTTATACACCTCTGTACGATCACCCCCTCATCCTCTTGCGCTCCAAGGAATGGAGTCGCAGCCTGCTCAACCCTTTCCTTACAGCTCAGACCCTCTAGTCCTAGCAATAGAACCCTATGTTCTCTTCTCCTCGATTCCCCTACTCTGGGCAAGAGACTGTGCAATCTACCCGATCTATTCCTCTCATGATTTTACACACAACCAGCCATCTGGCAGATGGATGGGAAAAGTTGAGAGTAAGGGCGGGCGTGAGTCACCTTTTGATTTTGTTTTTGGAACGCAACCTCTAAACTATCCAACTGAATCTGCTTCTGCTGCCGTTCCTTCTTTAGCTTCTCCACATGGCTCTCGTACTCTGCTATTTTCTGCACGGCCCGGCTGGATAATTCCGATTTCCATTCTTCCAACGCCCAACTCATGACAGCAGGGAGGCAGCATCGACAATGAGACCTGAAAGAGACCAAAATATTAGCAAGCTTAGTTTAATGATACAGCGCGGAAACAGGCCCTTCGGGTCAGGACCCTCCTTCATTCTGAGTCTACGTCGGAGTCGAAAGAAGGGTCTCAACCCGAAACATCACCGATCCACTTTTTCCAGAGATGCTGCCTGTCCCACTGAGTTTCTCCAGTCCCTGGTGAGACCGCACCTGGAGTATTGTGTGCAATTTTGGTCTCCTAATTTATGGAAGGACATTATTGCTATTGAGGGAGTGCAGCGTAGGTTCACCAGGTTAATTCCTGGGATGGTGGGACTGACATATGATGAAAGAATGGGTCGACTGGGCTTGTATTCGCTGGAACTTAGAAGGATGAGAGGGTATCCTCCAGAAACGTATAAAATTCTTAGAGGATTGGATAAGGTAGATGCAGGAAAAATGTTCCTGATGTTGGGGGGAGTCCAGAACTATGGGGTCACAGTTTAAGAATAAGGGATAGGCCATTTAGGACTGAGATGAGGAAAAACTATTTCACCCAGAGAGTTGTGTGAATTTGTGGAATTCCCTGCCACAGAGGGCAGTTGAGGCCAAATCACTGGATGGATTTAAGAGAGAGTTGGATAGAACTCTGGGGGCTGACGGAATCAAGGGATAGAAACATAGAAATTAGGTGCAGGAGTAGGCCATTCGGCCCTTCGAGCCTGCACCGCCATTCAATATGATCATGGCTGATCATCCAACTCAGTATCCCGTCCCTGCCTTCTCTCCATACCCTCTGATCCCCTTAGCCACAAGGGCCACATCTAACTCCCTCTTAAATATAGCCAATGAACTGGCCTCAACTACTCTCTGTGGCAGAGAGTTCCAGAGATTCACCACTCTCTGTGTGAAAAAAGTTCTTCTCATCTCGGTTTTAAAGGATTTCCCCCTTATCCTTAAGCTGTGACCCCTTGTCCTGGACTTCCCTAACATCGGGAACAATCTTCCTGCATCTAGCCTGTCCAACCCCTTAAGAATTTTGTAAGTTTCTATAAGATCCCCTCTCAATCTTCTAAATTCTAGAGAGTATAAACCAAGTCTATCCAGTCTTTCTTCATAAGACAGTCCTGACATCCCAGGAATCAGTCTGGTGAACCTTCTCTGCACTCCCTCTATGGCAATAATGTCCTTCCTCAGATTTGGAGACCAAAACTGCACGCAATACTCCAGGTGTGGTCTCACCAAGACCCTATACAACTGCAGTAGAACCTCCTTGCTCCTATACTCAAATCCTCTTGCTATGAAAGCCAACATGCCATTCGCTTTCTTTACTGCCTGCTGCACCTGCATGCCTACCTTCAATGACTGGTGTACCATGACACCCAGGTCTCGCTGCAGCTCCCCCTTTCCCAATCGGCCACCGTTTAGATAATACGGGGTACTGATTGTGGATGATCAGCCGCGATCATATTGAATGGCGGTGCAGGCTCGAGGGGCCGAATGGCCTCTACTCCTGCACCTATTTTCTATGCTTTTTGGAAAGGAGACGAGCGTGCGTGCTGTGGGGTGCGGGAAAGAACCGCAGATGCCGGTTTAAGTCGGAGATAGACATGAAATGCTGGAGTGAGTAACAGCGGGATGGGCAGCATCTGTGGAGAGAGGATCCCTGGTCACGTGTGGTTGACAGCGCACCGCGCAACCAAACCCCCTCCCGGGCTCCACACACACACACACACACATGGCCGTGACGTCAGCCGCCGGCAGCCGGACAGACAGACAGCGCTCTCCGCCAATCAGGCGGCGGCCCCTCGGCCCGCCAGCCAATCACCGCCGAGGGGAGGCGGGATTCCGCCGGCCGGCCAGCAAGTTCGGTTGGTGCAGGGAGTGGGAAAACATATTTTGTTTTTTATAAGGAAAAAGGATTTTCCGACTCGATGCCAACATTTTTCCCCCATGCAAGTTAAACTTTCCAAACAGCCCGTTCACAAGAGACCCAAAGTGGAGCTCAATGACTTAGATAAACAACAAAAACAAAAAAAAAACAGTAATTTGCAAATCATCAAATCAACTCATCAAATCAAAATCATCAATTACTTTTTTTTTTGCAACTTACCGAGTATATGGATTGCGTTTCCTTCGGGGGGTTTGTGAAGCGTTTGGGCGAGATTAGATGGGGTTTTTGGTTTGTTTTTTTGTTTTATTGCAGTATCGCCTTCACTCTCCGCGGCGGGCACTGATTGGGTGACGTCACCGCGCCGGGTGGAGGGCGGAGATTGTGCGTCATGACGCACGCTGTCCGCCCGCTCGGCCGGCCGGGCCCTGCCTCGTTGCCATGGCAACCGCCCTAAAGGGCCCAGGAGAGGGGGAAGGGAGGGGGGGGGGGGGGGGGGGGGGGGGGGGGTTAAGGGCTCAGAGTCAAAGGTCAAGAGCAAAGATCTTTGGTCAAGAGAGTGTCTTACTGTCCTATGTCCCAGATAACAACTATTCCTACAAATTAAATTCTTACTTACAACAGCACAACAGAATATGCACACACGGTACCCTGCAAACAATATAATAGCAAACAATTAAGGGGTTGGACAGGCTAGATGCAGGAAGATTGTTCCCGATGTTGGGGAAGTCCAGAACATAGAAACATAGAAACATAGAAATTAGGTGCAGGAGTAGAGGCCATTCGGCCCTTCGAGCCTGCACCGCCATTCAATATGATCATGGCTGATCATCCAACTCAGTATCCCGTACCTGCCTTCTCTCCATACCCCCTGATCCCCTTAGCCACAAGGGCCACATCTAACTCCCTCTTAAATATAGCCAATGAACTGTGGCCTCAACTACCCTCTGTGGCAGAGAGTTCCAGAGATTCACCACTCTCTGCGTGAAAAAAGTTCTTCTCATCTCGGTTTTAAAGGATTTCCCCTTTATCCTTAAGCTGTGACCCCTTGTCCTGGAATATAATAGCAAACAATTAAGGGGTTGGACAGGCTAGATGCAGGGAGATTGTTCCCGATGTTGGGGAAGTCCAGAACAAGGGGCCACACACAGTTTAAGGATAAGGGGGAAATCTTTTAGGACCGAGATGAGGAAAACCTTTTTCACACACAGAGTGGTGAATCTCTGGAATTCTCTGCCGCAGAAGGTAGTTGAGGCCACAGTTCATTGGCTATATTTAAGAGGGAGTTAGATGTGGCCCTTGTGGCTAAAGGGATCAGGGGGTATGGAGAGAAGGCAGGTATGGGATACTGAGTTGGATGATCAGCCATGATCATATTGAATGGCGGTGCAGGCTTGAAGGGCCGCATGGCCTACTCCTGCACCTAATTTCTATGTTTCTATGATCATATTGAATGGCGTTGCAGGCTCGAAGGGCCGAATGGCCTACTCCTGCACCTATTTTCTATGTTTCTATAAACGAGAATAAAAAGTTGTGTGTATATATATATACATATATACACACACACACATACACACACATACATATATACCCACACACACACACACACATACCCACCCACACACACACACATACCCCCACACACACACACAGCCACATACCCACACACACACACACACACACACACACACACACACCCACACACACACATATACCCACACACACACACACACACACCCACACACACACACACAGCCACATACACACACACACACACACATATACCCACACACATTGCATACACATACCCACACACACACCCACACACACACACACATACCCACACACACACACACACACACACACACACACACATATACCCACACACACACACACACACACCCACACACACACACACACACACACACACATACCCCCACACACACACACACACACACACACGCACACCCACACACACACACCCACACACACATACCCACACACACACAGCTTGTTCGATGGCAAGTGGGCTCCTGATGAAGTGGGCCCCCTATATCAAGTGGGCCCCTGATGAAGTGGGCCCCCTTTGTCTCCTGGCAACCAATATTTTTAGACCCAGTCCTCCACTGCACACATATATACCCACACACACACACACACAGATATACATACACCCAAAAACACACACATCTACACACAAACATTTACGCATATACCCACACACATACACCCACCCACACACGTAAGATCATAAAGTCATAAGTGATATAAATAGAATTAGGCCATTTAGCCATTCAAGTCTACTCTTCCATTCAATCTCTCCCTCCTAACCCCATTCTCCTGCCTTCTCCCCATAACCCCTGGCGCCCGTACTAATCAATTATCTTTCTATCTCTGCCTTATATATATCCACTGACGGCCTCCACAGCCCTCTGTGGCAAAGAATTCCACAGAAATTTCTCCTTGTCTCCTTTCTAATGGCTATGACGTCTAGTCCAAGAAACTCCCACTAGTGGAAACATCCTGTCCACATCCACTCTGCCGTGGCCTTTTGCTATTCGGAAAGTTTGAATGAGGGCTGTAAACTAGAAGTAATTATGAGTATCCCGAAAGGAGGAATCAGATCAGCAAAACTTGCTTGAAGTTCAGAGGAGAGCTCGTGTTCCGATCTCAACGCCAGCCAGAAAGACGAGTTTTTTTGTAAAGCGTTAGCAGTAAACAAGCCCCGACAGGCCACAGAAAACAGGCCAGTCAGTCCACACAAACCCTGAAGCAAAACGGTTGAGGGTAACGTCGTCGAGGATAACGTCTTCGAGTCCACAATCTGCATTTTTCATGATTTCAACTCAATTTAACATCCTCATCCTATAGAAACATGATGAGACCCCACTTACCACAAAACAGTCGCCTGGTTTTCTATCACGAATGAGTATTAGCGGACGTGGAACTGATGTATTCCAGATGAGGGCAAGGATCGGAACAGAGTTTAAAAAATGAGAACATTTGCTCACTAAGTCAAAGCTGGAAACTGGTTTTACCTGTTTCTTGTGCTCCGAGTTTAAAAAAATAAATAAATGTATCTCACAGGTCATAGGCTTTTTTTGTTAAACTTGTGTTTCCTCCTCGTCTGTTGATGTTGACTCTATGAAGCCACATACAGATACAGATCTTTTCACCCAGAGAGTTGTGAATCTGTGGGAATTCTCTGCCACAGAAGGCAGTGCAGGTCAATAGGGTGATTTCACCAAATGTCAAATGAGCGTAGATCCCCCCTCACGTGACCGAAAATTTTAACTGGAGGACATGTGTCACATCGTTACATGTTAGTGAATGGGGAAACACGCACTTTCCCACCCGTTAAAAACATGGAAAACGGCCGATTTTTGAGCTGAAATTTTCTGTGCTAGTCGGGGTGACCGTGAAGCACAGCGACCTAAATTTTCAGGCAAAAAAAAAGATAGAAAGTAAGGTAATTACAAGAGGGAACTGAAGGTGGAAAAACAGCGGAAGTGAACAGCCGACATTTGCCGTGGAGATTTAAAAGATCCAAAATATCGGGAATTATCGCGTTTGCTCGCTGAATTTCATCAAAAGTAAGGCATTATTAACTTACTTTTGATGAAATGCAGCGAGCAAAGGGATATGGGGAGAAAGCAGGAATGGTGTACCGATTTAGGATGATCATATTGAATGGCGGCGCTGGCTCGAAGAGGCGTATGGCCTCTTCCTGCACCTATTTTCTATGCTTCTATACTCATTCTTCCAAGTCTGTGTTGTGTGCCATTTATATCGGGCACGATGTCTCGTTTATGCTGACAACCTTTACACAGTATCTCCTCATCTCACATTTTATTGTTGGAGATTTTTTAAGGCAGAATAAATGGACGTTCCTTTAGGAAGGAAGCTGAGGAGGATTGGTGATGAATCTGTGGAATTCATTGCCACAGACGGCTGTGGAGGCCAAGTCAGTGGATATTTCTAAGGCAGAGATAGACAGATTCTTGATCAGTACGGGTGTCAGGGGTTACGAGGACAATACCAAAGATTCACCACCCCGTCGGTCGGAGCAATCAGGAACCCACCTGATCGATTGGCAGACGGCCTAACCGGGAGCTGGAGACGTCAGATGCGAGGAGCGAGGGCCGGTGGGAGGGTGGACCGGGGTAATGCCCCCAGCCGAGAGGAGAGGGGAGACACAAAATGCTGCAGTAAGTCAGCAGGTGAGGCAGCATCTCTGAAGAGAAGGAATGGGTGACGTTTCAGGTCGAGACCCTTCTTCAGACTGATGTCAGGTGAGGGGGCGGGACAGAGATAGAATGTAATAAGAGACAGTAAAGGGCCTGTCCCACTGTACGAGGGAATTGTGGTAATAGCCGCTCGTAGGTACTCGGGGCTCTCGTGGACATTTTTCAACATGTTGAAAAAACTTCACGAGCTTACAGCGTTTCCCGAGTACCTGCCGTTATAAATGGATGGTACCTGCCGTGGATAAATGTGAGGTTATCCATTTTGGTGGCAAAAACGGGAAAGCAGATTATTATCTAAATGGTGGCCGATTGGGAAAGGGGGAGATGCAGCGAGACCTGGGTGTCATGGTACACCAGTCATTGAAGGTAGGCATGCAGGTGCAGCAGGCAGTAAAGAAAGCGAATGGTATGTTGGCTTTCGTAGCTAGAGGATTTGAGTATAGGAGCAGGGAGGTTCTACTGCAGTTGTACAGGGTCTTGATGAGACCACACCTGGAGTATTGCGTGCAGTTTTGGTCTCCAAATCTGAGGAAGGACATTATTGCCATAGAGGGAGTGCAAAGAAGGTTCACCAGACTGATTCCTGGGATGTCAGGACTGTCTTATGAAGAAAGACTGGATAGACTTGGTTTATACTCTCTAGAATTTAGAAGAGTGAGAGGGGATCTTATAGAAACTTACAAAATTCTTAAGGGGTTGGACAGGCTAGATGCAGGAAGATTGTTCCCGATGTTGGGGAAGTCCAGGACAAGGGGTCACAGCTTAAGGATAAGGGGGAAATCCTTTAAAACCGAGATGAGGAGAACTTTTTTCACACAGAGAGTGGTGAATCTCTGGAACACTCTGCCACAGAGGGTAGTTGAGGCCAGTTCATTGGCTATATTTAAGAGGGAGTTAGATGTGGCCCTTATGGCCAAGGGGATCAGAGGGTATGGAGAGAAGGCAGGTACGGGATACTGAGTTGGATGATCAGCCATGATCATATTGAATGGCGGTGCAGGCTCGAAGGGCCGAATGGCCTACTCCTGCACCTAATTTCTATGTTTCTATGTTAGCGTTACGAGCCGCTAAGAGACGTCCCGAGCTCCGACGTACCCGCTACCTACATTCTATGTACTTAACACAAGTTTGATTTTTTTTTAAACTCGGGAGAGCTCTTGGGTAAACTCGTATAGTGGGACAGGCCCTTAAGACTACTGGGAGAACTGGGAAGGAGAAGGGGATGGAGAGAGAAAGCAAGGGCTACTTGAAGTTAGAGAAGTCAATGTTCATACCACTGGGGTGTAAACTACCCAAGGGAAATATAAGATGCTGTTCCTCCAATTTGCGCTGGGCCTCACTCTGACAATGGAGGAGGCCCAGGACAGAAAGGTCAGATATTGGGAATGGGAGGGGGAGTTGAAGTGCTGAGCCGTCGGGAGTTCAGGTAGGTAGAAACGTCACCCATTCCTTCTCTCCATCGATGCTGCCTCACCCGCTGAGTTACTTCGGCATTTGTGTCTGCCTAAAACTAAACTTTGTTCCACAGGACGGGGAAACAGATGCAGCGCGGATGGTGGAGGAGAAGCTCGGCTATCCCCACAGGCTCAGGGACAATATGGAGTCCACTGTCAAAGCCCTAAAAATTAGTGCAATGATCCACCTTGGCATATATTGGCAGCAATTTTTATTTTAAAATACCTTCCTCGAGTTATAATACAGTCACCGGTACAAATTCAAAACCGGCTTTTTAACAGGTTATCAAAAGAATTCATATATATATATTATACACACACACACACACACACACACAGGGGTACAAAAAAGACAGAAAGCAACAAGCTCAGTGCTTTGTTCCAACTCACTGTGCAACTGGGAGAGTTGGCTGCATCGAACCCCCCATCTCAGCCACCATCTCCACCCAGGTACCTCCTTTCATCCAAGGACTCAGGATATATGGGGAAGGGGGGGGGGGGCAACGAGAGAGATAACCTACAAGTAAATATTAAAGGTAGACAAAAATGCTGGAGAAACTCAACGGGTGAGGCAGCATCTATGGAGCGAAGGAATGAATGGGTGACGTTTCGGGCCAAGACCCTTCTTCAGACTGATGTGGGGATGGGGCAGTGGGAAGAACAAAGCAAGAGGCTGAGACAGTGGGAGAGCTGGGAAGGGGAGGGTCTCGGCCCGAAACATCACCTATTCCTTCGCTCCATAGATGCTGCCTCACCCACTGAGTTTTCACCAGCATTTTTGTCCACCTTCGATTTTTTTCCAGCATCTGCAGTTTTTTCTTATACAAGTAAATATTAGTCAGTATAGGCAATTCATTACAGGGGAAGGGGAACTCAAGTTAAATTCCGGGAGCTTTTCAGAGCCGGAGCTGGCGAAAGTGCAGCGTTGGTTATAAACCGCAAATATCCTATGCGTCATAGTCGATCTGTGGCAAGTTGCTGTCGGCCAGAGAACAGCAGAGGGACTTGTAGCAAGTCAGCCCCATGATCCCAATAGCTAGCCGGGCGAGTCTAGACTAGCCGAATGCAGCCTGTGACTGTGATGGATGACACCCAGTGGCCGGACAACACACATTCGAGGTGCTAACAATATTAAAATGCACATTTACTTCAGCTGCCTGATCGGGCAGCGACAGAGACAGGAACAAACTGTGTATGGTGGAAAAAGAGAGAGAGAGAGAGAGAGAGAAATAATAAGACACTTAAAATAAATAGCGGGGGTCAGCTGCTCTGTACAATACAATCTTTTTTGGGTCAAAGCCCTGTTGGAACAGCGAGTGCAAATGTCATGGGGGGGGGGGGGGGGGGGGGGGATGGCGAGGGGATGGCGAGTCCTCGGGTTAGCCGCTCTTGGTCCCAAAGCTGGATGGGGGCGAAGGAATTAGAGATGTATACTCAGCAGGCTCAATCGCTGGGGCCTTCAGTCGCTCTGCAAAAATGCTCGCATGAAGGTTTCTGAGAACGTGTCGCTTATTTGATGCCAGTTTGCCGTCAGTCGCTGTCGGCGGTGTATAACCATCGTGTGGGTAGAGGAACATTGTGGGCTGCCTGCTCCTCTTCTCCCCTGCTGCGAGATCCCGGTGGTGTTGGTGTGTTTGATCCTGGGCAGTGCAGCAAGGCCCCCCGAGGCACAGAGTTGGCGTCTCTTGAACCTCAGCAGTAAAAGGGAACTTGCAAACATTTGGGGAAGGAATGACAACTAGCACAAATTCTGGCATCTGGCATCTTGAGCCCGACTCCTGAGGTGTGTACAACAGCCAGGTGGAGTGGGGAACTAGGCACAAAATGGTGGAGTAACTCAGCGGGCCAGACTGCATCTCTGCAGAGAAGGAATGGGTGACGTTCCTTCAGACTCTCGACCTGAAACGTCACCCATTCATTCTCTCCAGAGACGCTGCATGGCCCTCCAGCATTTTGTCTCCATCTTTGGTGTAAACTAGCGTCTGCAGTTCCTTCCTACACATTTAGGCAAAAGGACAGGGACAGTCTTCACTACAATCCAATGTGCGACCAACATCCATTTTACACCAGGCTCACGATATCGCTACTAGATCACGTGCAGTTATCTCGATATCCGTTCTTGCCACATCCTTGGAAGATGCAGCATCGACCAAACGCAAGCAAAGGCCTACCACCCTCAGAGTCCTCTCCTTCCTCCACTCCTCCCAGCTGAGGCTTTACATTTAAGCCACCTGTATCTTTAACCGTCATGTATCCATGAAGTGGTTTCCATTTTGGCTTCTGCGTTACCGAAATGCGCAGCCAAATGCCTCAAATCTATCAAGCCGTGCAGTTCAGACGAAGTGTTACCGACATGGAAGTATTCACGACATTTCGCTCTCCATAGATGCCGCCCAACCCTCTGTGTTTCTGGCTCATTCTTCTGCTTTCATTTTTACTGTATCTACAGCATTTGGTTTTCACTAACATGACCCATGAAGACATCATTTGGAAGACAACCCATGGAGTTTCAATCATCAATTTTAAGTGGGCTCCAGCACTCCTCGGCAAACCATGCAGGTGAACCGAGGAGCTGAAGAGGCCAGAACATTGGGGAGGTAGATTATCCTGTTTATTATAAACCAGATCCGATATACAGGTCCGTCGACCACAATAAAACTGCTGGTAGACAAAAATGCTGGAGAAACTCAGCGGGTGAGGCAGCATCCATGGAGCGAAGGAATAGGTGACGTTTCGGGTCGAGACCCTTCTTCAGACTCAATTTTGAGTCCATAGATTGCTGTAACTCAACTCACCCGCTGAGTTTCTCCGGCATTTTTGTCTACCTTCGATTCTTCCAGCATCTGCAGTTCTTTCTTAAACAATAAAACTGCTTGTCAGCTGTTTTTCGTTTTTTGCAAAAGCTGCCTTGTAGACAGCAAAAAAAAAACAAAACAGGAGTAACTCAGCTGGTCAGACAGCTTCTCCGGAGAAAAGGAATAGGCGATGTCGCTGAAGCGGGGTCCCGACCCGAAATGTCACCCATTCCCTTTGGATGCTGCCTGACCCGCTGAGTTACTCCAGCTGTTCGTTGTCTACCTTTGGTTTAAACCAGCATCTGCAGTTCCCTTCCTACCTACTGGCCAGATGTGATGTTGGTCAACCTGCGCATGGGGGGGACTTTTGGAAGAAGGACAACAAAAAAAACTTTTTAGACAACCAGACCACGCCGGAAACACAGATCAGGCAGATGTTGAAAAGAGAAACAGAGTTAACATTCCAGAGTTAACAATAAAACAAAGGGTCTGTGACCTAACGTGTAACTATTTCTCCTTCCACAATTGCAGCCCGACTTGCTGTGTTATTTCCAGCGGGCTCTTTCGTTTAGTTAGGAGCTACAGCGCGGAAACAGGCCCTTCGGCCCACCGCGTCCGCTCCGACCAGAGGTCCCCGCACATTAACACTATCCTACACACACACACACACACTAGGGACAATTTACACTTATACCAAGCCAATTAACCTAGACACCTGTACGTCTTTGGAGTGTGGGAGGAAACCGAAGATCTCGGAGAAAACCCACGTGGGTCACGGGGAGAACGTACAAATACCGTACACACAGGGCCAGTAGTCAGGGTCGAACCCGGTGCATGCGCTGCAAGGCAGCGACTCTACCGCTGTGCCGCCTGTTTCTATTTCACGTGGTACTGTACCCCATCGCTAAACGGGGAAGTTAAAGGAACCGCAAATCCAATGGACCCGACGGAGGAAGGTTGCTGGAGGAATGGCTTGCTGGATGCATCACACTGTTCCTGCTTTGGCTACTGAGTGAAGCTTTTCACTGACTGTTCCAAAAAAACATCCGTGGCTGCGAGCAACATTGTGCCCCGTGTGGTCCCGGGTGATATAATAATCTTTGTTCGGCCAACGTGCGTGGAATCAAGCAGCAAATTTCAGCTGCAAATGCAGAAAGACGATTAGTTGGGAACGGTAATAAATAAAATGCGGCCTCTCGGCGAGACCGGCGGGCGGGCAGGCGGAGTGCGCCCGTGGAATGCGTCGGTGTCTTCTACGTTTGCGGAGTGGAGTAGAAGGTGTGGTAGTAGTTGGGGCCTTGGGTGTTGTCTCGGGCAAAGAGCAGGGGCGCCGTGGAGGCCTGGGCCCCTCCCTCGTACCACGTGGGCTCACTGTTGCGCCTCTCTTGTCCGTACCAGCCGTTCCTCTGCAGGCTGCTCGACAAACTGGGAACAGAGGGGGGGCAAAACACAGACAGTCACGTTCGGCACGAGACATTCGATATCACCTATAGAGTCAGTCATCCAGGGTGGAAACAGGCCCTTCGGCCTGAATCTTGAGTCTGAAGAACGGGCCCCGACTCAAAATGTCACCGGTCCTTTTTCAGTCATAGTCTGGAAATAGGCCCAACTTGCCCACACCGACCAAACATGTCCCAGACCCTTCCACTAGTGTTAGGAAGGAGACGAGGAGGAACTTCTTTAGTCAGAGGGGTGGTGAATCTGTGGAATTCTTTGCCACAGACGGCTGTGGAGGCCAAATCAATGGATATATTTCAGGCGTAGATAGATAGATTCTCGATTACAGGTGTCAGGGGTTACGGGGAGAGGGCAGGAGAATGGCAGAGTAGCTTGATGGGCCGAATGGCCTAATTCTGCCCCAATCACATGTGAAATCTTCAATTAAAGTGCGGGAAGGGGGGGGGGGGAGGAAGCAGTGAAAGGAACGGCCTGATCGTACCTGCCCTGTTCGCTCTGCGCGCCTGGTGCCCACACAGAGTCATCGCCTTCAAACTGACGGGGATTGTCAAAGAAGTACGACCGAGGTGCATAGCTCTGCCCGTTTATAATTCCAGTGCTGGCCTAGAGAACGGAACAACACGGAAATATTACCACACACTTCAAATTAAAAAAAACAATTTAAACTTCATGTTTAAATACCCCCACAATGCAGTTAGGGCGGCACGGCGGATAGCGTTGCTGCTTCACAGCGCCAGAGACTCTGGTTCGATCCCAACTACGGGTGCCGTCTGTACGGAATTTGTACGTTCACCCTGTAACCTGCGTGGGTTTTCTCCGAGATCTTCGGTTTCCTCCAAAGGCGTGCAGGTTTGTACGTTAATCGGCTTGGTGTATGTAAATAATTGTCCCCAGTGTGTGTAGGATAGTGTTAAAGGCCTGTCCCCACTGTACGAGGTAATTCAAGAGTAGTTCTCCCGAGTTTTACCCCGATTCAAACTGGGAGAATGTCCGTAGCGGGTCCGTAGGAGTTCGTGGATGTCTCGTAGCGGCTCGTAGGTACTCGGGAAATTTGGTAAATTCGTGACGTTTTTTCAACACTGTGAAAAATGTCCACGAGTAAAAAATGGTTACTTTTTACTCGTACGAACCACGACGAGACATCCACGAAGATTGAATGGCAAAGTCGACTTGATAGGCCGAATTATCTAGTTTAGTTCATTGTCCCTTATACCGAGGTACAGTGAAATGCTTTTGTTGCATGCTATCCAGTTAGCAGAAAGGCAATACATGATTACAATTGAGCCATTTACAGTGTCCAGTTACACGATAAAGGGAATAACGTTCAGTGCAAGGTAAATGCAGAAAGCTTTTGGTATGCTAGCCTTTATAAATCAGAGCATTGAGTATAGAAGCTGGGATGTAATGTTAAAATTGTACAAGGCATTGGTGAGACCAAATCTGGAGTATGGTGTACAATTTTGGTCGCCCAATTATAGGAAGGATGTCAACAAAATAGAGAGAGTACAGAGGAGATTTACTAGAATGTTGCCTGGGTTTCAACAACTAAGTTACAGAGATAGGTTGAATAAGTTAGGTCTTTATTCTCTGGAGCGCAGAAGGTTAAGGGGGGACTTGATAGAGGTCTTTAAAATGATGAGAGGGATAGACAGAGTTGATGTGGATAAGCTTTTCCCTTTGAGAGTAGGGAAGATTCAAACAAGAGGACATGACTTCAGAATTAAGGGACAGACGTTTAGGGGTAACATGAGGGGGAACTTCTTTACTCAGAGAGTGGTGGCGGTGTGGAATGAGCTTCCAGTGGAAGTGGTGGAGGCAGGTTCATTGGTATCATTTAAAAATAAATTGGATAGGCATATGGATGAGAAGGGAATGGAGGGTTATGGTATGAGTGCAGGCAGGTGGGACTAAGGGGAAAAAAAAATTTGTTCGGCACGGACTTGTAGGGCCGAGATGGCCTGTTTCCGTGCTGTAATGGTTATATGGTTATATTACAATCGAGCCATTTACAGTGTCGAGTTACACGACAAAGGGAATAACGTTCAGTGCAAGGTAAAGCCAGCAAATTCTGATCAAGGATAGTCCGAGGGTCACCAATGAGGTAGATAGGGGGGTCAGGACTGCTCTCTGGTTGTGGTAGGATGATTCAGTTGCCTGATAACAGCGGGGAAGATACTGTCCCTGAATCTGGAGGTGTGCTTTTTCACGCTTCTACACCTTTCGCCCTGCTCTTGCGACTTATGGACCCAGCCGAATGCCGAGCGTGAGGACGGGGATGAGGGATTGGAACGCAAGCCCTGTCGACTCACCAGGTCCTGAGCCGGTCTACGGACACGGAAAAATAAAACCAGCACGGCGGTCGGCAGCAGCTCCCAGAAGAAGAGGACGCAGCCGAACACGAGGTAGCCTTGGTCGCCGAGACTCGACATGAGATCAGCCTGCGGAGTGCAAGCACACGAGATAAACCCCTTCCACAGACACGACACGGCCACAGTCTTAATTAGGGTCGCCAACTTTCTCACTCCCAAACAAGGGACAAAAGGTCAAAATAATAATAATCGACAAATTCCTCAACGGCAATTCGTTGACTGAGTCGGCCCCGGGTGCTGGACTGCACACAAAGCCCAGCCGGCGTGCCAGCTGAGGAGTTTTGGCCCGGGAGCCACGCGCAAAGTCCGGCGCCCCCTCCAACACGTGAACCGATGATCGGCCCATGAGAAGAAGGGGTGGTGGTGGTGTCGGTAGTAAGCGAAGGTCCATGTGGAAGCCATTTTGGAAGCCTCCTTTTTCCTCCTTCCCTCCCACCCTCCCCCTCTCTCCTTCCCCCCTCTCTCCTTCTCTCCATCTTTCCCCCCCCATCCTCCCTCTCTCCTTCCTTTTTTTATCTCCCTCACTCATATTCCCTCTCTTCCCTCCTTCATTCCTTCTCCCTCCCTCCCTCCCTCCCCTAACAGTCTGTGACCCATAGCGCTGCAGCCATAGCACTATGTGTAAAGGACAATAGCGCTCAATTTAGAACCCATAGCCCATAGTTTAAATTCCCACACGTTAAACTGACAGCGCTGTTTAAACCTGGAGAGGGGCAGGCAGATCAATGCTTACAGATCTTGAAATTTAAAATACTAATAGATTTAATCTGCTATATAATGGTATATGGACACACTGATCTGTTCTGTAGTCAATGCCTACTGTGTTCTGTTGTGTTGAAGCAAAGCAAGAATTTCATTGTCCTATCAGGGACACGTGACAATAAACATAGAAACATAGACAATAGGTGCAGGAGTAGGCCATTTGGCCCTTCGAGCCTGCACCGCCATTCAATATGATCATGGCTGATCATCCAACTCAGTATCCCGTACCTGCCTTCTCTCCATACCCCCTGATCCCTTTAGCCACAAGGGCCACATCTAACTCCCTCTTAAACATAGCCAATGAACTGTGGTCTCAACTACCTTCTGCGGCAGAGAATTCCAGAGATTCAACACTCTCTGTGTGAAAAAGGTTTTCCTCATCTCGGTCCTAAAAGGATTTCCCCCTTATCCTTAAACTGTGGCCCCTTGTTCTGGACTTCCCCAACATCGGGAACAATCTTCCTGTATCTAGCCTGTCCAACCCCTTAAGAATTTTGTAAGTTTCTACAAGATCCCCCCTCAATCTTCTAAATTCTAGCGAGTACAAGCCGAGTCTCTCCAGTCTTTCTTCATATGAAAGTCCTGACATCCCAGGAATCAGTCTGGTGAACCTTCTCTGTACTCCCTTTATGGCAAGAATGTCTTTCCTCAGATTAGGAGACCAAAACTGTACGCAATACTCCAGGTGTGGTCTCACCAAGACTCTGTACAACTGCAGTAGAACCTCCCTGCTCAATTGAATTTGAACTATAATTTTCAGAGGTACAGTATGACTTTTTATATCCTTGCATTTCATAAGCAGCAAGATAAAACAGTAAGGTACACAAAAAAGCTGGAGAAACTCAGCGGGTGCAGCAGCATCTATGGAGTGAAGGAGATAGGTAACGTTTCGGTCCGAAACCCTTCTTCAGACTGAAAGGGGGTGGCGGGCTAAAGATAAACTAAAGATAAAATCCGTATTTTACGAAGCAAATCCGTACATCCATATTCTGATCGCAATGTTGAAAATTAAGGAGTTAAAAGCCCCAAACTGTTCTGAGTTTGCCGTTACCTGGTCAGAAACATTGTACCAGCCGTAATCAAAGGTGTCCACATGGGTGGCAGGAGAACGTGTCACGGCAACGAGGTTGTAACAGGCTCTGCTTGCGTACAGCAGGATCACCAATCCTCCCACCGCTGTGGTCTGGTACACCGATGTTCCCTGCACAGTTAAATAAAAACATTAAAACATTACAAAAAAAAAAAAAAATAGTTCTTAAAATTGAAGAGAAACATTTAAATCTCTTCCCTGCACGGATGACCCGACCGTTTCTCTGTCGGGTCTCCGTTGTCGTTGGGGCTTAGCACCGTGGAGCGTGCTCCAAGCAGACTCACCATCGCGGGGCTCGCCAGCTTCGGAGCGTGGAGAGCTGTGGTGGCGTGCGGTTGCGACCCGACTCCGGAGCTTCGGAGGCTCCAGGCGGACACACGGTGGACGGTGACATCGGGAGCTCACGGCTCCCTGGTGGGAGACCGCTTTTCGGAGCTCCCGCAACGGCGACTTCTCCCGCCCGAGTTGCGGGGTTGAAAATGACCCGGAGCGGGGCCTTACATCGCCCGGCGCGGCTTTAACGGCCGCGGGATTTGCCATCGCCCGCCGGGGGCTCCAACATCGGGAGAAGAATGGAACATAGGGGAGAGACAAGACTTTGCCTTCCATCACAGTGAGGAGGAGATTCACTGTGATGGATGTTTGTGTAAATTGTGTTAATTGTGTTAATTGTGTGTCTTGGTTCTTTTCTTGTTGTATGACTGCAGAAACCAAATTTTGTTTGAACTTCATTTGAGGTTCAAATGACAATATTTAAATAATTGCATTGTGTTGTATAATAATGTATACCTTGGATTCCAAGTAGATGTTGGTCGATGGCGAGGTTTTGGCGATGATATAGAGGCAGGCTGCCAGTGTAACGGCACAGATGACAAACAGGGAGTCGTTGATGATCACCCGCACTAGGACAATGGCTTTGGTCTCCTCGTGCTGGATCTTCACCAGCAAGGCACAGGTTAAATTGACCGCCAGAAACACCAGGCTCGCCACCAGGAAAGCCAAACGTATTGGGAGCCTGAAACACAAACGTTCATCCGAGTTAGAAGGTAGGCTGGAAGGAACGAATCGTTCATAAGTGATAATAATAATATAATAATAATAAGTTTATTTATAAAGCACTTTAAACAACTGCAGTTGCCACAAAGTGCCGTACATGAGAACTCATGGACAAGAAGTTATTACAAACCATTAAAAACCGTAAAACAAAGGACTATAAAACAGTAAAAATTAAAAGACATTAAAAGCACTAAAAACAGGAGCAATGTCTCAGCCAGTGTCGAAAGCCAGAGAATAAAAATGAGTTTTTAGGGTGGATTTGAAGATGGACAGTGAGGGGGCCTGTCTGATGTGCAACGGCAAGGTGTTCCAGATGGGAGCAGAATTAGGCCATTCGGCCCATCAAGTCTACTCCGCTACTCAATCACGGCTGATCTGTCTTGCGTAAGGGAAGAGATTTAACTTTTTTTTCCCCCACCTTCCATCACAGTGAGGAATGTGGAGGAGGCACTGTGGTGGATGTTTATGTTAAAACGTATTTTATGTGTTCCGGTTGCTTTTTACTCGTACGATTAACTTGGCAAATGAAATTCCTCGTATATGTTGCAAAACATACTTGGCTAATAAAATATTATTGTATTATATTGTAAGAAGGAACTGCGGATGCTGGTTTACACCAAAGATAGACACGAAATGCTGGGGTAACTCAGTGGGACTGGCAGCGTCTCTGGAGAGAGGGAATGCGTGACCTTACAGGTCGAGACCCTTCTTCAGACATGACGCTTCGGGTCGAGACCCTTCTTCACATTTGGAAAGTGGTGAAATCATTGGACAAAGTCAGCATGGATTTACGAAAGGTAAATCATGTCTGACGAATCTTATAGAATTTTTCGAGGATGTAACTAGTAGCGTGGATAGGGGAGAACCAGTGGATGTGGTGTATCTGGACTTCCAGAAGGCTTTCGACAAGGTCCCTCATAAGAGATTAGTATACAAACTTAAAGCACAAGGCATTGGGGGTTCAGTATTGATGTGGATAGAGAACTGGCTGGCAAACAGGAAGCAAAGAGTAGGAGTAAACGGGTCCTTTTCACAATGGCAGGCAGTGACTAGTGGGGTACCCCAAGGCTCAGTACTGGGACCCCAGCTATTTACAATATATATTAATGATCTGGATGAGGGAATTGAAGGCAATATCTCCAAGTTTGCGGATGACACTAAGCTGGGGGGCAGTGTTAGCTGTGAGGAGGATGCTAGGAGACTGCAGGGTGACTTGGATAGGCTGGGTGAGTGGGCAAATGTTTGGCAGATGCAGTATAATGTGGATAAATGTGAGGTTATCCATTTTGGTGAAAAAACAGGAAAGCAGACTATTATCTAAATGGTGGCCGATTGGGAAAGGCGGAGATGCAGCTGGAGACCTGGGTGTCATGGTACACCAGTCATTGAAGGTAGGCATGCAGGTGCAGCAGGCAGTAAAGAAAGCGAATGGTATGTTAGCTTTCATTGCAAAAGGATTTGAGTATAGGAGCAGAGAGGTTCTACTGCAGTTGTACAGGGTCTTGGTGAGACCACACCTGGAGTAATGCGTACAGTTTTGGTCTCCAAATCTGAGGAAGGACATTATTGCCATAGAGGGAGTGCAGAGACGGTTCACCAGACTGATTCCTGGGATGTCAGGACTGTCTTATGAGCAAAGACTGGATAGACTTGGTTTATACTTTCTAGAATTTACAAGATTGAGAGGGGATCTTATAGAAACTTACAAAATTCTTAAGGGGTTGGACAGGCTAGATGCAGGAAGATTGGTTCGCAATGTTGGGGAAGACCAGTACAAGGGGTCACAGCTTAAGGATAAAGGGGAAATCCGTTTAAAACCGAGATGAGAAGAACTTTTTTCACACAGAGAGTGGTGAATCTCTGGAACTGCCCATCACCCAACCCTCTGCCACAGAGGGTAGTTGAGGCCAGTTCATTGACTGGCTATATTTAAGAGGGAGTTAGATGTGGCCCTTGTGGCTAAGGGGATCAGGGGGTATGGAGAGAAGGCAGGTACGGGATACTGAATTGGATGATCAGCCATGATTATATTGAATGGCGAATGGTTCAGGCTCGAAGTGCAGAATGGCCTACTCCTGCACATAATTTCTATGTTTCTATGAGATGGTAAGGCAGGGTAACTCCGCCTATTTGAAACAGATTTCCTTGCCTGAGATGTGGCAAGGAGGGGGACAGAGGAGAGAAGCCCTTTGGCAAAGATTGTGCAACACTAGCCAGCTGAGTTTCGCAGGCACAGAGAGCAAGTGGAAGAGAACGGAAGAGAAAAGTCACCAACAGATGGCACCAACAGCATGGATATTAATATCAAATCAAATCAACAGCAACTGAAAAATGGACGTGAGGAGAGGGAGTGGAAGTGATTCTATTAGTGCAAGGTTCTGAAGACAGGACAAGACAATCTCACGGTCTCTTCACTCAACTTTCACAAAACCTCGGTGACATTTCATGGAAACTAGACGGGCCGTTATGAAGCCATCCCCTGACTCCGCTATCTTTAAGAGCCCTATCTCTCGAAAGCATCCAGAGAACCTTCCTCCACTGCCATCTGAGACAGAGAATTCCACAGACTGACATTTATTTCACAAGGGCTGGAATACAAAAGCAGGGATGTAATTCCGAGTCTCTATCAAAGGCGGCATTTGGAGTATCGTGAGCAATGTTGGGCACCATATATCAGAGGAAGGATACGCCCACCCTGGAATAGGTCCAGAGGAGGTTTACGAGAATGATCCCAGGAATGAGAGAGTTAACGTTTAATGAGCGTTTGTCGGCACTGGGCCTGTACTCGCCAGTAATGTGCATGCAATACCGAGAAATGGCACAAAGTTAACTCAACTCAAGTCTCAAGTGCAATAAATTTCAGAGTATCGTGTGCAGTTCTGGGCACCGTGTTACAGGAAAGATGTTGTCAAGCTGGAAAGGGTACAGAGAAGATTTACGAGGATCTGAGCTACAGAGAGAGGTTGAGTAAGTTGGGACTCTATTCCTTGGAATGGCAGGAGAATAAGGGGTGATCTTACAGAGGAGAATAGTTCGGGTAGATGCACAGAGTCTCTTACCCAGAGCAGGTGAATTGAAATAGTTATTTCCCCCCAGGAATAGCTACTTCCTCACAGCCATCAGGCTATTAAACCTGGCTCGGACAAAACTATTAATAGGTACACAAAAATGCTGGAGAAACTCAGCGGGTGCAGCAGCATCTATGGAGCGAAGGAAATAGGCAACGTTTCGGGCCGAAACCCTTCTTCATAACCCATTATTTGCACTTTATCAGTTTATTTTTTCATGTGTGTATATATTTATATTATGGTATATGGACACACTGATCTGTTTTGTAGTCAATGCCTACTATCTTCTGTGTGTTAAGCAAAGCAAGAATTTCATTGTCCGATCAGGGACACATGACAATAAACATGACACTTGAAAGTAAAGAAAGCGAAATGTTGGCTTTCATAGCAACAGGGTTTTAAGGTGAAGGGGCAGGGAGGATCTAAAGCAGTTTTACAGGGTCTTGGTGAGACCGACCCTGGTTAATTGCGTGCCATTTGGTCTCCAAATCTGAGAGACATTATTGCCATGGAGTGCAGAGAAGGTACTCCAGCATTTTGTGTCTATCTTGGGATGTCACCACATGTCTTATCCTAGAAAGACTGGATAGACTTGGTTTATACTCTCTTAGAGTTTAGGAAATTGACCAATTCTTATAGAAACTTGTGAATTCTTAAGGAATGGGGAGCATAGCTATCTCAGGAAGATGTTTGCCCTTGGGGAAGTCAAGGTATACCAGGGGTCAAGCTTAAGGCCGAGGGGGAAATCCTTCCAAACCGACATGACCATAACTTTTTTCACACAGAGAGTGGTGAATCTCTGGAACTTCTCTGCCACAGAGGGTAGTTCAGGCCAGTTCATTGGCTAATTTAAGAGGGAGTTACTGTGGCCCTTACGATATATCGGGATCAGAGGGTATGGAGAAAAAGGAAACGGGATACTGAAATGGATGTCAGCCATGATCATATTTCTGGCTTTAGTTCGAAGGGTCACAGAAACATACTCCTAGTTTAGTTTCTATGTTACAGCGTGGTAACAAACTCACTTGAACTTCAAGTTGAACTTGAAAACAAGAAACATGGAAATTAGGTAAAGGGGAAGGAGTCAAAAGATTCGGCCCTTCGAGAGGATTTAATATGACCATGGCTGATCTCCAGAGACTCAGTGCCCGTCCCTGAGTTCTCTCCCATACCCTGTGTCTATCTTTGGTACAGGGACCAGCATCTGCAGTTCCCTCTTAAAAGTAGCCGAGCCTCAACTTCCCTCTGTGGCAGAGAGTTCCATTTGTTCACCACTCTCTGTGGTGAAAAAATTTGGAATGGGGAGCATAGCTATCTCAGGTGATATTGCCCTTCCACAAGGTATACCAGGAAGCTTGGCCGATTTCTCTCTCCACCCACAGTTACCATAATTAGAACTTAAGCTCATTAGCTTCCTCATTCACTCGCCATATTCAGCAAGAGGAACTGGGATACTGTTACGATGTATCGTTTGTGTGAGCGCAGGAAACAAAAATGGATGTGAACCAGAGTTCTGGCCTTTAGTTTGGTCACAGAAACATACAATTAGTTTAGTTCAGCGATACAGCGTGGTATTAGGCCCACCTAGTCAGCGCCGACCAGCGCTCCCCGCACACTACACACACTAGCCTACACACCAGGAAGGAATTTCTGTAGTCAGAGGATGGCGAATCGGTAGCATTCATCGTCACAGAAGGCTGTGGAGGCCACTTACTCGTGTAGGTGGAACATGTTGGCCGGCATGGGCAAGTTGGGCCGAAGGGCCTGTTTCCACACTGTATCGCTCTGTGACTCTAATAGCCCTGTCCCACGGTAAGAGTTCATTCCAAGAGCTCTCCCAAGTTTTAAAAAAAATCGAACTCGTGGTAAGCACGGAGAATGAACGTAGCGGGTACGTCGGAGCTCGGGGACGTCTCTTAGCGGCACGTAACGCTAACGGCAGGTACTCGGGAAGACTCGCTAACGGCAGGTAAGCACGGGAAGACCGGTGAAGATTTTTCAACATGTTGAAAAATGTCCGCGAGAGCCCCGAGTACCGACAAGCGGCCATTGCCGTAAATCTCCGAGTTCGAATCGGGGCAAACTCGGGAGAGATCTTGGAATGAACTCATACCGTGGGGACAGGGGTTTAAGTACAAAATGGAGAAACCAAACGTTTGGAAAATGTCCTTTAAGATCACACTCAGGGAGATGGGGAGAAAAATGAAAGAGATGATTTCAATTACTCTTAATATGAATTGAGAAAATGGCGACAAAGAGGAGATAAATCATATCAGCAAGAGAAGGTAGACAAAAATGCTGGAGAAACTCAGCGGGTGAGGCAGCATCTATGGAGCGAAGGAAATAGGCGACGTTTCGGGTCGAGACCCTTCTTCAACAAGAAAGGGGCAGGTCTGAACTAGTCATAATTAGAAACCAATGATAATTCAGATCGATTTAGTAGAACAGTCAGGAGCTTAAAAATAAACACCCAACTGGGGAAAGGCCCATTTTACTAAACTGTGACATGACTCAGCAAAATGGACGAGTTTCAGTTTTGTTTATTGTCACGCACACCAAGGTACAGTGAAAAGCTTTTGTTGCGTGCAAACCAGTCAGCGGAAAGACAATACGCGATTACAATCGAGCCGTTTACAGTGTACAGAAACATGATAGGGGTATAATGTGTTGGGCAATGTAAAACACTAACATTGATGGCCTGGGATTTATCAGTGTTTGAGTAGCGACTGGATAGACTTGGTTTATACTCTCTAGAATTTAGGAGATTGAGAGGGGATCTTATAGAAACTTACAAAATTCTTAAGGGGTTGGACAGGCTAGATGCAGGAAGATTGTTCCCGATGTTAGAGAAGTCCAGGACAAGGGGTCACAGCTTAAGGATAAGGGGGAAATCCTTTAAAACCGAGATGAGAAGAACTTTTTTCACACAGAGAGTGGTGAATCTCTGGAACTCTCCGCCACAGAGGGTAGTTGAGGCCAGTTCATTGGCTATATTTAAGAGGGAGTTAGATGTGCCCCTTGTGGCTAAGGGGATCAGGGGGTATGGAGAGAAGGCAGGTATGGGATACTGAGTTGGATGATCAGCCATGATCATATTGAATGGCGGTGCAGGCTCGAAGGGCCGAATGGCCTACTCCTGCACCTAATTTCTATGTTTCTATGTTTCTATGACTGGGCACTGAAAGAGGAGATTGAAATGTTACGGCCAGGCAGAGGACAACAGGCTGGTTTGCGGAATATTGCTGAGCCTTAGAAGTTAACCTCTCATTGCTGTACTAGAAACATAGAAACTAGGTGCAGGAGTAGGCCATTCGGCCCTTCGAGCCTGCACCGCCATTCAATATGATCATGGCTGATCATCCAACTCAGTATCCCATCCCTGCCTTCTCTCCATACCCTCTGATCCTTAGCCACAAGGGCCACATCTAACTCCCTCTTAAATATAGCCAATGAATTGTGTGGCCTCAACTACCTTCTGTGGCAGAGAGTTCCAGAGATTTACCACTCTCTGTGTGAAAAAAACATTTCTCATCTCGGTCCTAAAAGATTTCCCCCTTATCCTTAAACTGTGTGTGACCCCTTGTTCTGGACTTCCCCAACATCGGGAACAATCTTCCTGCATCTAGCCTGTCCAACCCCTTATGAAAGATAAACCACTAATTACAGTGGACCAAAGATAAGAGACAAAGTGCTGGAGTAACTGAGCGGATCAGGCACCATCTCTGGCCAAAACGATCCCTTGTCTCCAGAGATGCTGCCTGACCCGCTGAGTTACTCCAGCACTTTGTGTCCATCTTTGGTACAAACCGGCATCGGCAGTTCTTTATTTCTACATTTTCTACAGGAGTTCACCAGTAACAGGATTAGAAAACCCTTTTCGTAAGTTCATACGTGACAGGAGTAGAATTGGGCCATTCGGCCCATCAAGTCGACTCCGCCATTCAATCATGGCTGATCTAACTCTCCCTCCGAACCCCATTCTCCTGCCTTCTCCCCATAACCCCTACCATCTATCTCTGCTGTAGAAATATCCACTGACTTGGCCTCCTCAGCCTGTGGCCATGAATTCCACAGATTCACCACCCTCTGACTAAAGAAATTCCTCCTCGTCTCCTTCCTAAAGGAACATCTTTCAATTCTGAGGCTGGTTCTAGACTCTCTCACTTGTGGAAACATCCTCTCCACATCCACTCTATCCAGGTCTTTCACTATCCAGTAATTTTCAATGAGGTTCTCCCCCCCCCCCATCCATCTAAACTCTAGCGAGTACAGGCCCAGTGCCGTACATGTTAACCCACACAATTCGAGGATCATTCTCGTAAACTTCCTCTGGAGCCACCTCTGCAGCAGCACATCCTTCCTCAGATATGGTGCACACAATAATTTTGCAATCAGATGCAAGGTTGTGAATCCTGCAAAAGACACTGAGCCTCAGACTTGGGTTCTGATATTGAACGGCTCAGTACCCTTTGATATGTCCTGAGCAGCAACTAAAACAGGCGGCACGGTGGCACAGCGGTAGAGTTGCTTCCTCACTGCACTTTCCGCGTCAGAGACGCGGGTTCGGTCCTGACTACGGGTGCTGTCTGTACGGAATTTCTACGTTCTCCCCGTGATCCCCAACCCGGTAGGCGGCGCGGCTCTGGCCAGCAGCGGCCTCTGCAGTCTGTCCGCGTTTTATTATTTTTTGTCTGTGTTTTGATGTAGTTTTTTGTTATTTTATGTTGGGGTGTGTGTGTGGGGGGATGGGGGTGGTGGGGGTGGGGAGGGTGGGGGAAACTTTTTGAATCTCTCCCTGCACTGGAGACCCGACCTTTTCTCGTCGTCGGTCTCAGGTGTCGTTGAGGCCGCAACGAGGAGCGGCCTCCAACGGGAAGAAGCCGGGGACTCTGGTGCCGACTCACCGTTGCCGTCGTGGAGCTGGCCGAGACCGGAGCGGGTGAAGCCGTGGAGGAGCGCTGCTGCTGCTGCTGCTGCTGCTGCTGCTGCTGATTCGGAGGCTGCTGCTGCGGGTCTGCGGACGGCAGCACCGGGAGCCCACGGATCCCTGGAGAGAGACCGCTTTTCGGGGCTCCTGCAACGGCGAATTCTCCCGCCCGAGTTGCGGGGTCGAAGAGCTCCTGGAGCGGGGCCTACATCACTGCCCCGCGCGGCTGGAATGGCCGCGGGACTCTGCGAGCGCCCACCGGGGGCTCCAACATCTAGACCCGGTGTGCGACCTCGCACCACCCGGCGTGGCTTTAATGGCTGCGGGACAATCGTCATCGCCAGCCGGGGGCTATGACTTGGACTCTGACATCGGGGGGGGAGAGAGTGCAGTGGAGAGATAAGTTTGTTTGGCCTTCCATCACAGCGATGTGATGGATGTTTGTGTAAAAGTGTAGTTGTGTTGTGTCTGGGGTCTATTTGTGTGTATTGTATGGCTGCAGAAGCGGCATTTCGTTTGGACCTCTAGGGGTCCAAATGACAATTAAATTGACTCTGACTCTGACTCTGACTCTGACTCTCTGACTCTGACCGCCTGGGTTTTCTCCGAGATCTTCGAGTTTCCTCCCACACTCCATAGACTCCACAGAGCTTTGTAGGTTAATTGGCTTGGTATAAGTGTAAATTGTCCCTAGTGTGTGTAGGATAGTGTTAAGGGCCCGTCCCACTTGCTGCATCTAGCCTGTCCAACCCCTTATGAAAGATAAACCACTAATTACAGTGGACCAAAGATAAGAGACAAAGTGCTGGAGTAACTGAGCGGATTAGGCACCGTCTCTGGCGAAAACGATCCCTTGTCTCCAGAGATGCTGCCTGACCCGCTGAGTTACTCCAGCACTTTGTGTCTATCTTTGGTATAAACTGGCATCGGCAGTTCTTTATTTCTACATTTTCTACGGGAGTTCACCAGTAACAGGATTAGAAAACCCTTTTCGTAAGTTCATACGTGACAGGAGTAGAATTGGGCCATTCGGCCCATCAAGTCGACTCTGCCATTCAATCATGGCTGATCTAACTCTCCCTCCTAACCCCATTCTCCTGCCTTCTCCCCATAACCCCTACCATCTATCTCTGCTGTAGAAATATCCACTGACTTGGCCTCCGCAGCCTGTGGCCATGAATTCCACAGATTCACCACCCTCTGACTAAAGAAATTCCTCCTCATCTCCTTCCTACAGGAACATGTTTCAATTCTGAGGCTGGTTCTAGATCTCGGGTTCTAGACTCTCTCACTTGTGGAAACATCCTCTCCACATCCACTCTATCCAGGTCTTTCACTATCCAGTAATTTTCAATGAGGTTCTCCCCCCCCCCCCATCCATCTAAACTCCAGCGAGTACAGGCCCAGTGCCGTACATGTTAACCCACGCAATTCGAGGATCATTCTCGTAAACTTCCTCTGGAGCCACCTCTGCAGCAGCACATCCTTCCTCAGATATGGTGCACACAATAATTTTGCAATCAGATGCAAGGTGGTGAATCCTGCAAAAGACACTGAGCCTCAGACTTGGGTTCTGATATTGAACGGCTCAGTATCCCTTGATATGTCCTGAGCAGCAACTAAAACAACGGCACGGTGGCACAGCGGTAGAGTTGCTTCCTTACTGCGCTTTCCGCGTCAGAGACGCGGGTTCGGTCCTGACTGTACGGAATTGTACGTTCTCCCCGTGATCGCCTGGGTTTTCTCCGAGATCTTCGAGTTTCCTCCCACACTCCATAGACTCCACAGAGCTTTGTAGGTTAATTGGCTTGGTATAAGTGTAAATTGTCCCTAGTGTGTGTAGGATAGTGTTAAGGGCCCGTCCCACTTGCATGCGATTGCGTGCGTTTGGCGCGACCAACCGGAAGCGGAGGTTGTGCTAAGTTTGCGCTAAGTTCGCACGTGATGTCATTAACGTCATGCTCACAAATCAGCTGGGCAGGAGGTGGGCCGGCTAAATTTGGGCATCACACGGCGTCGGGCAGTGACACCATCATGCAACGCCACGCCGGGCGCTAGGCGTATGCTGTTAAGACGCTGCGTACGCCATCAAGACGCTGTGTATGACCGCAATGCGCCTGCGTGCGTACGCAGGCCGACAGGCCGTTGGCGCGCGAAGATTTCGGCCACTGCAAGAATTTTGGAGCCCCGCGCGATGTCGGGACGCTGCACATCTCCGGCGCTACTAAGTGGGAACGGCCCCGCGCGGCCATACGGTGCCCGTACGCCTCAAGCGACCATGAGGTCACGTAATTTGCGAGCTAAGATTGCGTAAGAGGGACTGGCCCTTTAGTGTGTGGGTCGACACGGACTCGGTGGGCCAAAGGGCCCGTTACCGTGCTCCATCTCTAAACTAAACCTATTTGCAGATATCAACACTAACCAAGCAATTTTTAGTACAAGAGCCCACAACACAAAAATGATTCTAATTCAGCAAAACAGAATCACTTTACCTCAGAGAACCAGAGAGTGCGATTAATTTAATCATGTAACTGATGACCATTTTTTTTGTCAGTGAAAAGATCCAAACAGCTAATTGTCGTTCTAATTATTATGACCGCAGTTACTAATTACAGCCAGGGCCATTTTGACCTAATTTTGCGGCCTACTTTCAGTTTTGCTAATGAGGAACTCGAGACGCTGCCTCGCCCAAAATGACAGAGTTTCAAATCAGAACTGTGAGCAGCCTTGGACATGTGATGATGAAATAGGAACAATTCTCCATCATCAAACCATTTCTAATTCTGCACTTCCCGTTTATAAGGTCGAAGACATAGGAGCAGAATCAGGCCATTTAACCCATCGAGTCCACACTGCTGTTCACTCATAGCTGAGCAAACTACTACCCAAAGTAGAATGGATCATTTTTGGAATATCGGAAGGTAACCCAGAATTAAATATGTTTCAAAAGAACTTACTTAATTATGGGCTAATAATGGGAAAAAAGCTTATACTTAAATTTTGGAAAAATGCTCCAATACCAACAACAAAAATGTGGATTTCAAACATGTTCGAAACACTACACTTGGAAGAGATGAGACTCCTCCTAGCAGGCAAAGCAGATCACTTCCAAAAGACGTGGTCTGCATTTATGGAACTATTACAAGCATAAGGTGCAATAATAAGTTAAAACATAAAGGCTACCAGGACCTGGTAACGGGAGGCATAAAATACATTTTTAATAAAAACACGGTTGGTATATCCTTTTTTGCAGAGTTTTGTGTTACAATAGAGCGATTGATTTTCCTTTCTTCTTTTTTTTCCTTTTCTTTCTAGGGTCTTATTTCTTTTCTTTACTTCCTTCTCTAATTCCTTCCCTAAGGGGCTCTCCTCTCCCAACACTTTCCTGCACCTTCACGATTCTTGCTTACTTTCCTTACTTCTTTTATTTCTATCTTTTTCAAAGCTCAAAAAATGAAGTGGTACAACATAATGCAATAAGATATATGCGATGTATTAATGTGATTTACTGTACTGCTAATAAAAAAAAAATTAAAAAAAAAAAAATTTTTTGGCTGATCAGTTAGATAGGGCTCTTAAAGATAGCGGAGTCAGGGGATATGGGGAGATGGCAGGAACGGGGTACAAATTGTGGATGATCAGCCATGATCATCTAAACTAATCATGTTCCAGAACAAGGGGTCACAGTTTAAGGATAAGGGGGAAATCTTTTAGGACTGAGATGAGGAAAAACATTTTTTACACAGAGAGTGGTGAATCTCTGGAACTCTCTGCCACAGAAGGTAGTTGAGGCCACACAGTTCATTGGCTATATTTAAGAGTGAGTTTTGATGTGGCCCTTGTGGCTAAAGGGATCGGGGGTATGGAGAGAAAGCAGGGATGGGATACTGAGTTGGATGATCAGCCATGATCATATTGAATGGTGGTGCAGGCTCGAAGGGCCGAATGGCCTACACCTGCACCTATTTTCTATGTTTCTATCACATTGAATGGCGGTGCTGGCTCAAAGGGCCGAATGGCCTACTCCCACACCGATTGTCTATCATCTATTTTCCCCTCTCATCCCCTTTCTCCTGCCGTCTCCCCGTAACCTTTGACGACCCAACTAATCAAGAACCTAATCAATCTCCACTTTAAATATACCCAAAGACTTGGCCTCCACAGCCGTCTGTGGCAATGAATTCCACAGATTCACCACCCCATCCAGCTAAAGAAATCCCTCCTCATCTCCATTGTAAAGGTACGTTCTCTTTTTCTGACACTGTGGCCTCTGATCCTACACTCTCCCGCTATTGGAAATATCGAGTAGGAACTTATACCAAATAAAATTATTCAACAGTTTATTACAATAGATGTCTCACTTACAGTTTTTTTTGCCATCTCAGGGAAATACTTGGCTTTGGTCTTGAAAACCACCTGGAAGAAAAAGAGCATTTGGTTATTCAAAGCAAGTTATATTTGTGTGTGTCGTGTTTAAGTCTCAGACTAGTATAAATACTGAATGGAAGATATTTACCTCACAAGATAACTAACTCTCCTACTTATATATAAAAATAAAAGTGGAATGGCTTTAATCTGATTATATTGGGAGCAGAGAATGGGTTTTACTCAAGGAAAGGCTAGATTCCCCAAGGAATCAGTCCTGACCCAAAAGTCATTACCCATGTGTAGAAAGTAACTGCAGATGCTGGTTGAAATCGAAGATAGAAGACACAAAAATGCTGGAGTAACTCAGCGGGACAGGCAGCATCTCTGGAGAGAAGGGATGGGTGACGTTTCAGGTCAAGACCTTTCTTCAGACTCCGACACGTTTTTCCTGCGTGCTCCGGTTTCCTCCCACTCTCCAAAGACATACAGGTTTGTGGGTTAATTGGCTTGGTATTAATGTAAAATTGTCCCCAGTGTTAGTGCGCAGGGATCGCTGGTTGGCGCGGACTCGGTGGGCCAAAGGGAATGTTTCCGCGCTGCATCTCTAAAGTCAACTGAAACGAGTTGCATCTCTAAAGTCAACAAAACAGAGTTGACGTGGACAAGCTTTTCCCACTGAGAGTAGGGAAGATTCAAACAAAACTAAACACAAAGTGCTGGAGTAACTCGGCAGATCAGGCAGCATCTTCTTCAGTCTGAAAGTCACGGGAAAGGGAAACGAGAGATATAGACGATGCAGAGAGATGTAGAACAAATGCATGAAATGAAAGGTGTGCCAAAAAGGAGCAATGATAAAAGGAAACAGGCCGTCATCTCTCCACCTTCTCCAGGGAACACTTGCCGAGACAATGTACGGCTATTTTCAACAACGGGAACGATTCCACACTGCATTCGCCGAGTATTAAACTGGTCTCTCAGCTGAAATAGCAGTGGGGCAGAACAGGACCCTATACTGTGAGGCAAAAAAAAAGGACATGCGTCCAACTCCGACTAGCTATTCCAGAGTCCATGCCACACTTACGATAGAACTTTATTTATCCCAGGAGTGAAATTAAGGTCTGCCAACAGTCATAAAAACACAGGAAGATCCGTGAATCATGAAATTAAACTTAGCAGTAAAGATCACCAGCTGCCGTGTATCCTGCCCGCAGTAATTTTGCAAAAAGACGAACGGTCTTCGAATTGGACCACTGCCTTAAACGTTAAAAGAGTTGCGAGTCTGTGGAATTCTCTGCCTCAGAAGGCAGTGGAGGCCAATTCTCTGGATGCTTTCAAGAGAGAATTGAATAGAGCTGTTAAAGATAGCGGAGTCAAGGGGTATGGGGAGAAGGCAGGGATGGGGTACTGATTGTGGATGATCAGTCGTGATCATTTAAGGATAAGGGGGAAGTCTTTTAGGACCGAGATGAGAAAATCATTTTTCACACAGAGAGTGGTGAATCTGTGGAATTCTCTGCCACAGAAGGTTGTTGAGGCCACAGTTCATTGGCTATATTTAAGAGGGAGTTAGATGTGGCCCTTGTGGCTAAAGGGATCAGGGGGTATGGAGAGAAGGCAGGGATGGGATACTGAGTTGGATGATCAGCCATGATCGAATGGCGATCAGGATAGTGCCGAATGGCCTCTACTCCGGCACCTATTTTCTATGTTTCTATAAACGAGAATAAAAAGTTGTGTGTATATATATATACGCACACACATACATTACATACATATACCCACACACACACCCACACACACACACACACCCACACACACACACACAGCCACATACCCACATGCACACATGGGATACTGAGTTGGATGATCATCCATGATCATAATGAATGGTGGTGCAGGCTCGAAGGGCCGAATGGCCTACTCCTGCACCTATTTTCTATGTTTCTATGATCATAGTGGCTCGGAGGGCCTAAAGATCTACTCCTGCACCTATTTGTTGTCTATGCTTGCAACGGGGGCAAGATATCAGCCCCTGTGGAAAAACAAATGAAGGAAAACCAGAGAAATCAAATGACCATAAACTAGCATCTCAATGATACTAAATCACTTTTTAATGAAAAATTATTTGAATGCCTCGAGCTTTCTCAGCAGAGGCTGGTGTGAAATACAAAAAACAAACGTGCTTCACACGGCAGAAGACGGGAGCTCAACCGAGCAATTATGAATCACCACAGTTGAGAAGCTTTCACACACTGACAGCTGCCACATATGGCAATTCTGCAGGTATAGCGCAGAGGGATACACCTGGGCAGTATATACGCAGCATGGTATTTCTCGGGTTAGGGTGGCACAGTGGCGCAGCGGTAGAGTTGCTGCCTTACAGCTCCAGAGACCCAGGTTCGATCCCGACTACGGGTGCTGATGGTATGTTGGCTTTCATAGCAAGAGGATTTGAGTATAGGAGCAGGGAGGTTCTACTGCAGTTGTACAGGGTCTTGGTGAGACCACACCTGGAGTATTGCGTGCAGGTTTGGTCTCCAAATCTGAGGAAGGACATTATTGCCATAGAGGGAGTGCAGAGAAGGTTCACCAGACTGAATCCTGGGATGTCAGGACTGTCTTATAGACTCGGCTTGTACTCGCTAGAATTTAGGAGATTGAGAGGGGATCTTATAGAAACTTACAAAATTCTTAAGGGGTTGGACAGGCTAGATGCAGGAAGATTGCTCCCGATGTTGGGGAAGTCCAGGACAAGGGGTCACAGCTTCAGGATGAGGGGGAAATCCTTTAAAAACCGAGATGAGGAGAACTTTTTTCACACAGAGAGTGGTGAATCTCTGGAACTCTCTGCCACAGAGGGTAGTTGAGGCCAGTTCATTGGCTATATTTAAGAGGGAGTTAGATGTGGCCCTTGTGGCTAAGGGGATCAGGGGGTATGGAGAGAAGGCAGGTACGGGATACTGAGTTGGATGATCCAGCCATGATCATATTGAATGGCGGTGCAGGCTCGAAGGGCCGAATGGCCTACTCCTGCACCTAATTTCTATGTTTCTATGTTTCTATGCTGTCTGTACGGAGTTTGTGCGTTCTCCCCCGTGACGTGCGTGGGTTTTCATCCGGATCTTCGGTTTCCTCCCGCACTCCAAAAAGGTGTGTAGGTTAGTTAGCTTGGTATAAATTGTAAATAATTTGCAGGATAGTGTTGATGTGCGGGTATCGCTGGTCGGTGAAAGCAAAGCCACTGTTCGGTCTGAATGTCTGATTTCATTTCAATTGTTGAGCCTAATTTAGATACGGTAATTTTAATTTTTAAAGCTATATGTATTTATTCTGTTTTTATTAACTGCACTGACGGGAACTGATTTGTTTCATCTGTGTATGTAAGTACTCAGTTAAAATGACATTAATGTTAAAGAGGGATAGAGGGATAGGCAGAGTTGACGTGGACAAGCTTTTCCCACTGAGAGTAGGGAAGATTCAAACAAGAGGAAGATTCAAACATGACTTGAGAATTAAGGGACAGCAGTTTAGCAGGTAACATGAGGGGGAACTTCTTTACTCAGAGAGTGGTAGCTGTGTGGAATGAGCTTCCAGTGGAGGTGGTGGAGGCAGGTTCGATTTTATTATTTAAAAATAAATTGGATAGTTATATGGACGGGAAAGGAATGGAGGGTTATGGTCTGAGTGCAGGTAGATGGGACTAGGGGAGAATGAGTGTTCGGCACGGACTAGAAGGGCCGAGATGGCCTGTTTCCGTGCTGTAATTGTTAAATGGTTATATAAATACTGATACTGATACTGGTGTGGACTCGGTGGGCCAAAGGGCCTGTTTCCTCACTGTAGCTCTAAACTAAACTCTGAAGAAGGGTCTGGACCCGAAACGTCACCTATTCCATTTCTCCAGAGATGCTGCCTGTCCCGCTGAGTTACTGCAGCTTTTTGTGTCTATCTTCAGCTGAAACCAGCATCTGCAGTTCCTTCTTACACGCATTGTGTTAAGTTGCCCAGCTAGCAACTCAGAGTTGTGAATAACTGATCCAGAGTTCTCACAGCAGGTGGCCGATTTAACTTCATTAATTAAACAATTAGAAAAAATCTGGCAATTATAATCTGTATTGTTTAGTTTAGAGATACAGTGCGGAAACAGGTTCTTCGGCTCACCAAGTCCGCACCGACCAGCGATCCCCGCTCATTAGTACTATCCCACTCTAGGGACAGGTTTTACATTTATACCAAGCCAGTTAACCACAGAAACCTTTACCGTCTTTAGGAGGGTGGGACGAAACCGAATATCCCAGAGGAACTCCACGCAGATCACAGGGAGAACGTACAAACTCCGTATAGGCAAGCACCCGCAGCCAGGATTGAACCCGGGTCCCTGGCGCTGCGAGTGCTTTAAAGCAGCAACTCTACCGCTGCGCCACCGTGACACCCCCATTAATGAACACAATCTCCCCAAAAGGGTTCACTGTTGTCCCCCAGCGAAGGAATTCTGGCCTAAATTTTAGGGGTAACATGAGGGGGAACTTCTTTACTCAGAGAGTGGTAGCTGTGTGGAATGAGCTTCCAGTGAAGGTGGTGGGGGCAGGTTCGTTTTTATCATTTAAAAATAAATTGGATAGTTATATGGATGGGAAGGGAATGGAGGGTTATGGTCTGAGCGCAGGTATATGGGACTAGGGGAGATTATGTGTTCGGCACGGACTAGAAGGGTCGAGATGGCCTGTTTCCGTGCTGTAATTGTTATATGGTTATATTATATGGTTAAATGCCAGATCCACAGCAATACGATTGATTGTTAAAAACAAGGAAGTGCATATGCCGGTTTACACAACTCAGCAGGTCAGGCAACCATCTCTCGAGAACTTGGGTAGGTGATGTTTTGGGTTGGGACCCCTCTTCAGACTGAATGGGTAACGTTTCGAGTCTGGGCCCATATCTGCTGCCTGACCCGCTGCGTTACTCCACCACTGTTTGCCTCTTTTTTCTTCGATTTTTAACTGTCTCCAAAAATAGCTGAGGAAGTAATAGTCAAATTTTCCATGCACGCAATATTCCCATTACACATATATATTAAAAAAAACAATGTCTAGTCACGTCCACAGGCAATTCATTTCCTTCACTGTGTTTCTGACTACACAGCAAATTAAACACTTTTTTAAAGAATTTGGGATGTCCTGCAAAGAATTATTTAAACTCAAATCTTTCCATGAATGGATAAAATGAGATTTTAAATTGTTGATGTGAAACGTTTTTCATAAGTTGTAGGAGTAGAATTAGGCCATTCGGCCCATCAAGTCTACTCTGCCATTCAACGTGGCTGATCCAACTCTCCCTCCTAACCCCATTCTCCAACCTTCTCCCCGTAACACCCGCACTAATCAAGAATCTATCAAATCTCGGCCTTAAGGGGCTGTCCCACTACGAGCTAAATCAAGAGTTCTCCCGAGTTTCCCCTGATTTGAACTCGGGGAATTACGGTAATGGCCGCTCGTAGGTACTCGGGGCTCTCGTGGACATGCTCAAAAATCTTCACGCGGTTACCGCGTTTCCCCGAGTACCTGCGCTTAGCGTTACGAGCCGTTAAGAGACGTCCCGAGCTCCGACGTACACTAGACTTGGTTTATACCCTCTAGAATTTAGGAGATTGAGAGGGGATCTTATAGAAACTTACAAAATTCTTAAGGGGTTGGCCAGGCTAGATGCAGGAAGATTGCTCCCGATGTTGGGGAAGTCCAGGACAAGGGGTCACAGCTTAAGGATAAGGGGGAAATCCTTTAAAACCGAGATGAGAAGAACTTTTTTCACACAGAGAGTGGTGAATCTCTGGAACTCTCTGCCGCAGAGGGTAGTCGAGGCCACAGTTCATTGGCTATATTTAAGAGGGAGTTAGATGTGGCCCTTGTGGCTAAGGGGATCAGAGGGTATGGAGAGAAGGCAGGTACGGGATACTGAGTTGGATGATCAGCCATTGAATGGCGGTGCAGGCTCGAAGGGCCGAATGGCCTACTCCTGCACCTAATTTCTATGTTTCTATGTGCTTACCACGAGTTTGATTTTTTTTTTTAACTCGGGAGAGCTCTTGAATTACCTCGACAGTGTGACAGCCCCATTAAAAACATCCAGTGACTTGGCCTCCACAGCCTCCTGTGGCAATGAATTCCTCAGATTCACCACCAAAGAAATTCCTCCTCATCTCCTTTCTAAATGTACATCCTTTGATTCTGAGGCTGTGGCCTCTGGGCCGAGTGGAAAGGAAGAACAAATGGATCAGAGATGTTAAACTCTGCCATTGATCATCTGAAAAGAGGAAGAAAGGTCCTCGATTCACAGGCTGCCTGCCTTTAAACTGCGCGAATATTCTCCAAAGCGAAAGAATTATATTTACATAACATCTCTGAGAATCAAAGTGGGAGAGTCTCGGACCAGAGGTCATAGCCTCAGAATTAAAGGTCGTTCTTTTAGGAAGGAGATGAGGACACATTTCTTCAGCACCCTCTCCATAGCCACTCTATCCAGGCCTTTGCTTCATGGCTCTACTCAATATATATTTAACTGTGTGATTACAATTGCCAACAGTACTTACAACCAATTAACTGACCTGGTTAGACAAATTTCAAAGAGAAAAAAACGTCATTGCGGTCATTGTGAGAGAGAAACATAGAAAGAAGGTGCAGGAGTAGGCCATTCGGCCCTTCGAGCCAGCACCGCCATTCAATGTGATCATGGCTGATCATCCAAAATCTGTACATCGTTCCTGCTTTTCCCCCCATATCCCGTGATTCCGTTAGCCCTAAGAGCTAAATCTAACTCTCTCTTGAATAACATCCAGTGAATCGGCCTCCACTGACTTCTGTGGCAGAGAATTCCACAGATTCACAACTCTCTGGGTGAAAAGGTTTTTTTCCTTTTCTCCGTTCTAAATGGCCTCCCCCTTATTCTTACACCGTGACCCCTGGTTCTGTACTCCCCCAACATCGGGAACATTTTCCCTTGCATCGAGCCTGTCCAATCCCTTAGGAATTTGATACGTTTCTATAAGATCTATGAGAGATAGTCACGGCGGCGCAGCGGTAGAGTTGCAGCCTTACAGCGAACGCAGCAGGGTTTGATCCCGACTACGGGTGCTGTCTATACGGAGTTTGTACGTTCACACCGTGCGTGACCTGCGTGGGTTTTCTCCGAGATCTTCGGTTTCCTCCCACGCTCCAAAGACGGGCAGGTTTCTAGGTTAATTGGCTTGGTGTAAATGTAAAATATTGTCCCTAGTGTGTGTGTGTGTGGGATAGTGTTAGTGCGTGGGGAACACCAGTCGGCACGGACCCGGTGGGCCGAAGGGCCTGTTTCCGCGCTGTATCTCTAAAACTCAGCTGATCGTACTCACCTGAGCAAAGTACATGTTCATGAGACTGAGGGTGAAGAACTGCAGGCACACCGGGAAACAATACAGCAACCAGAAAGAGAACGGGTCCAGCGAATTGGCCTTGACGATGTCTCGGAAGTAAAACGAGAAGAGCGTGGTCCTCAGGGCGGCCCACAGCAGGCACAGGAAGAGGAAGACCGTCTGGTAGCTGAACTTCTTGTGCTTGTAGTGCAGCACCAGCCACAGCTGGATGTAGACCAGGAGGAAGAGGAGTCCATAAAGTGCAGTGTACACGATGGTGAGGCCCAGCGTCACGGCCGGAGGCACGGCCGGCTGCAGGGGCTCCGGGCTCATCGTGCTCAGCCGAGCGGCTCCCATCTTCAGGTCTAGAGCCATCGTCAACCCGAGCCCTGCCTTGATCACAGAGTGTTCGGCTGGAAGAAAAGAAAATATAATCCCGTTTAACCTTTGACTTTATTTATTCATCGGCCGGCCAGTAGATAATAAGCAGATTGTTGAAGAGATGCACTAACTATAATCTATCCCCACCTTACCTCTAACCAAGGTTAATGAACAACCTTGTGTTAAAGAAGGAACTGCAGATGCTGGAAATTTGAAGGTAGACAAAAGTGCTGGAGAAACTCAGCGGGTGCAGCAGCATCTAAGGAGCAAAGGAAATGGGCAACGTTTCGGGCCGAAACCCGTCTTCAGACTGATGAACAACTTTCAGCTGCCAAGGAGGGTGGACTGCTGTTTAAATAGCGTAACTTGAAAACGTGGGGGGTAAAATGTGGGGATTGCAGGGGAAAAGAGGATACAAAAAGCAGAAAAGGTTCAGAATTTGATCAAAACGCTGCCACTCCTTCAAGGAAATGTAAGTTGAGGCATTAAGGGTGGGATTTGGTTTACTCGTTTCATTCTCTGTATAATAGAGTCAGGCACTCACAGAGGAAGAGCATTCTTTTTTTTCTTAACTGGCACCCGCAACACTGTCTCACTCACAGAATTAACTGCGGGCTTCAAAAGGAAGGACACAAAACTGATGGGACACAAAATGCTGGAGTAACTCAGCGGGACAGGCAGCATCTCTGGGGAGAAGGAATGGGTGACATTTCGGCTCAAGGCAACTTCTTCAGACTGACAGTCGGGGGAGAGGGAGACACGGAGATAAGGAAGTGTAGGGTGTGAAAACGAGACATCAAAGGGGATTGAGATCAAGGAAAAATGTAGAAGCTAGGAAAAGGTTCAGGGCTGCTCTTTGATTGCCTGTAGGATGGTTCAGTTGCCTGATAACAGCTGGGAAGAAACTGTACCTGCATCTGGAGTTGGCATTAATTTGGGGGGTTTTGGGGTGGGGGTTGGGAACAAATGGTTTCCACATGTATTGCACCAATTTTATAATGATTGTACCCAAGCAAACCCCCCCCCCCCCCCAAAATATTCAGTTCCAGTTGTCCCACTTACGCGATTTGTTTCGGAGAATTCCTCGTGGCAAATGGCTCAGGAGTCCCCCGAAGGCTTGAGTGCGAACAGCAGAGAGATACTGGAGAGAACTCCACTCGATCCCTTTCCTCACGTTCAGCTTTGACCAAACCCCATCAGGAACGGGACTCTCGGTTTTCGACAGTGCAATGACAATGAAAAGAAACCCAAAAAAAAAGATCTTCTTCGCAAGTTTCTAACTTTCCCACCCGCCTTGGCCCCAGTAAAAGGAGAGTAAAATTGTTCCTTTGGCGGGCTGCGTGAGCGTTAACAGTACGTCATCTGGTCCCATCGTGGTGTTGGTGAACAGGTCGAGCCAGGGCTGGGGGTATTCCACCGCTGTTTTTGTCTGCAGGAGTCAGATGGATCTCGGGACGGCTTGCCGTACACGTGGATCACAGATAAGTGTAATTCAGCAGGGAGTCTTCAGTAGACGGCAGTCAGCCAGACCACCCTTCTGCTGCCTGTTAATGAAATAGAATAAAATAAAGAATTTAAAAAAAAAATCACCATCATAAATCCAATGTTCACACCAGCAATAACCTGCAGCAGTAGACCCAGGGGAAAGAAGCACTTTTGAACGGAGACAAAAATGCTGGAGAAACTCAGCGGGGTGAGGCAGCATCTATGGAGCGAAGGAAATTTCCTTCGCTCCATAGATGCTGCCTCACCCGCTGAGTTTCTCCAGTATTTTTGTCCAGCTCAACTTCCAAGATGCCCATCTGTAAAGACACACTGAACTTTTATCTCCTGTTCTGTACTATGTTTACATATTCTGTTGTGCTGCAGCAAGCAAGAATTTCATTGTCCTAGCTGGGACACATGACAATAAAACGCTCTTGACTCTCATCAGCTAGTCACATTTGGTCAATGCCCCTCTACACTGAACGCGCTGTATCTCTAATGAAACTGGTGTGGACAGATATGTCGGAAGGAACTGCAGATGCTGGCTTAAACCAGAGATAGATTCAGATTCAGATTCAATTTTAATTGTCATTGTCAGTGTACAGTACAGAGACAACGAAATGCATAGACACACAAAGCTGAAGTAACTCAGTGGGACAGGCAGAGAGAGATGAGTTACTCCAGCTTTTTGTATCTGACTAGAGTGGTGGGCATCAAAGATCCTATAGCGAATCTTTTGTTGGCATAGACTTGATGGGCCGATGGGGCCTGTTTCCCTGCTGTATCTCTAACCTAAAAGTAAACTTGCACAAAAGACATGAACATGATCACATGAGTTCTTCAGATAACGAGGTGCATCTGAATGTTATCTCGATTGCAGTGATTTTCTTCTAATGACTTATCTTCCTCCCCACCCACTGTGTTCCAATTAGAAAGGGGAAGACATGCAATAATTGAATTAGAGGGTGTGCTTGCAATGAATTGTATCAATGCAAAGTCTGTGCGAAAGACTCCACAAACAAAACTGGCCAAGATACCCAACCTTGCCGGTTCTACCAAGACAAGCAGACAGGAGGATTCAGGCACCAAGCTCACAAACAGAAGAGCGTTGCATATTCTACTCGCTGGAGTTTAGATTCTACTCACAGTGATGTCCTCGAAGTTTACCGAAAAGTGATGGAATGGATCTAGAGAGGATGTTTGCACTGGTAGAATGCTGGAGAAACTTAGTAGGTGAGGCAGCATCTATGGAGTGAAGGAAATAGGCAAAGTATCGAGTCGAAACCAAGGGTTGCGTTGCCTAGTTCCTTCGCTTGAACTGTACACTGCGAGGGCCAGGATGCGAGCGGGCAAGATCATCTCCGACCCCTCTCACCCTGGCCACAAACTCTTTGAATCACTTCCCTCTGGAAGGCGACTCCGGACTGTCAAAGCTGCCACAGCCAGACATAAACACAGTTTTTTATCCACGAGTAGTTGCTCTACTCAACAGCCAAAAATCTGTAGCCTCCCTTTGATCTGGTATTTTGTTGGTTCACATGTAGATCAATGGTGTTTTATCATTAATGTTTTATTATTATTAATGTTTAGTGTTTTCTGAGTCATTCGTAACTGTCACTATATGTCAAGTTGTTACTTGTGGGCGGAGCACCAAGGCAAATTCCTTGTATGTGAATACTTGGCCAATAAACGTACTTACTTACTTACACATTCAGATGTAACAGCTCTAGGCAGCACTTTGAGGGTCCACTATGTAGCCAACTCAATTTCCTTTGGAGTTTAGAATGTAATTTATAATTTAACACAAGTGGCAGGGAATCCAGAGAACAACAAGCCTCCAACAAGATAATTAACAGATCACGTGCATTATTGAGACAGGTCGAGGGATAAACTCAAACTCCTGCACATTACAATCAGTTCAATTCAGTTTATTGTCACGTGTACTGAGGTACAGTGAAAAGCTTTTTGTTGCGTGCTAACCAGTCAGCAGAAAGACAATACACGATTACAATCGATCATTTTACAGTGTATAGATAGATACATGATAAGGGAATAACGTTTGGTGCAAGGTAAAGCCAGCAAAGTCCAAGCAAGGATAGTCCGAGGGTCATCAATGAGGTAGATAGTAGTTCAACTCTGGTTGTGGTGGGATAGAAACATAGAAAATAGGTGCAGGAGTAGGCCATTCGGCCCTTCAAGCCTGCACTGCCATTCAATATGATCATCCAACTCAGTATCCTGTACCTGCCTTCTCTCCATACCCCCTGATCCCTTTAGCCACAAGGGCCACATCTAACTCCCTCTTGCCTGATAACAGCTGGGAAGAAACTGTCCCCTGAATCTGGAAGTGTGCGTTTTCACACTTCTGTACCTTTTTGCAGGAGAAATGTTCCCAATGTTGGGTGAGTCCAGAACCAGGGGCCACACACACACAGTCTTAGAATAAAGGGGAGGTCATTTAAGACTGAGGTGAGAAAAAACTTTTCACCCAGAGAGTTGTGAATGTGTGGAATTCCCTGCCACAGAGGGTAGTGGTGGCCAAGTCACTGGATGGATTTAAGAGAGAGTTAGATAGAGCTCTAGGGGGCTAGTGGAGTCAAGGGATATGGGGAGAAGGCAGGCACGGGTTATTGATAGGTGGTGCTGGCTCGAAGGGCCGAATGGCCTCCTCCTGCACCTATTTTCTATGTTTTTATAGAAACATAGAAACATAGAAATTAGGTGCAGGAGTAGGCCATTCGGCCCTTCGAGCCTGCACCGCCATTCAATATGATCATGGCTGATCATCCAACTCAGTATCCCGTACCTGCCTTCTCTCCATACCCCCTGATCCCCTTGGCCACAAGGGCCACATCTAACTCCCTCTTAAATATAGCCAATGAACTGGCCTCAACTACCCTCTGTGGCAGAGAGTTCCAGAGATTCACCACTCTCTGTGTGAAAAAAGTTCTCCTCATCTCGGTTCTAAAGGATTTCCCCCTTATCCTTAAGCTGTGACCCCTTGTCCTGGACTTCCCCAACATCGGGAACAATCTTCCTGCATCTAGCCTGTCCAACCCCTTAAGAATTTTGTAAGTTTCTATAAGATCCCCTCTCAATCTCCTAAATTCTAGAGAGTATAAACCAAGTCTATCCAGTCTTTCTTCAGTCTATCCAGTCTTTCTTCATTCTTTATGGCCTTGCCGAGGCAGTGTGAGACATACATGGAGTCAATGGAAGGGAGGGAGGTCGGTTTGCGTGATGGTCTGGGCTGCGTCCACAATTTGCTGCAATTTCTTGCGGATCCTGACTTTGGGAAGTAAAGAGCGGGATGACTCGCTGCAGGATGGCCAGCCTCTGATCTGCAGTTTTTACGCGGCTGATCTATTATGTTTTCTGGTGAGTTGGGAACCCACGGACATTGATGGCCGGATAATTCAGTGATCACAATACCGATGAACGTTAAGTGCAGGTCATTAGATTCTATAGTAATGGACATTATCTTTTGTTAGACTTGGTGTAAATATCACTGACATATGAAGCCAAGATATATATCGCCTGATGGGCTTAATGTGCTGAAAAGCTTCTTTCACAGTAAATTACTTTCTTTTTTTTAAGTAGTTATGATATAATTACTTTTAGTATCTTAAGCCAAGAGTAGAGGAAATCACACAGGCGCTATGAATTTATGTTCATAAGTAATAGGAGCAGAATTAGTCCATTCAGCCCATCGAGTCTACACCACAATTCAATCACGGCTGATTCAGATTCAATTTTAATTGTCATTGTCAGTGTACAGTACAGAGACAACAAAATGCATTGATCTATGAACGCATTGATCATTGATCAATGCATTGATCTATTGAACGCCATGATCTATCTCTCCTGCCTGTTTGAGAAAGAACTGCAGATGCTGGAAAAATCGAAGGTAGACAAAAATGCTGGAGAAACTCAGCGGGTGAGGCAGCATCTATGGAGCGAAGGAATAGGTGACGTTTTCGTTTGAGACCCTTCTTCAGACTGATGTGGAGGTGAGGGGGGGGGGGGGCGGGAAGAAGAAAGGAAGAGGCGGAGACAGTGGGCTGTGAGAGAGCGGGGAAGAGGAGGGGAAAGAGGGAGAAAGCAGGGACTACCTGATTGGAGAGTTACAATAGCTCTCTCTTGGCTGATCTAATTTTCCCTCTCAACACCTCTCTCCTGCCTTAGAAACATAGAAAATAAGTGCAGGAGGCCATTCGGCCCTTCGAGCCAGCACCGCCATTGATTGTGATCATTGCTGATCGTCCCCAATCAATAACCCGTGCCTGCCTTCTCCACCTTGACTCCACTAGCCCCTAGAGCTCTATCTAATTCTCTCTTAAATCCACCCAGTGATTTGGCCTCCGCTAGTATCAAGTATCCTTCATTGTCATTCAGACTTCTCAGTCTGAACAAAATTTCTACCCTCTGTGGCAGGGAATTCCACAAATTCACAACTCTCTGGGTGAAAATGTTTATGCTCACCTCAGTCTTAAATGGCTTCCCCTTTATTCTAAGACTGCGGCCTCTGGTTCTGGACTCGTCCAACATTGGGAACATTTTTCCTTCTCCCTGTAACCTTTGGTACCCTCACTAATCACGAAGCTGCCGGTTTCCGCATTAAAAAAATACCCAACGACTTGGCCTCTGCAGCCGCCTGTGGCAATGAATTCTGCAGATTCACCGCCCTCTGGTTGTGCACATGTGACCATAAAGGACCACTGAAGCATCGAAGATAGAAGAATGGCAAGTAATGTTAAAGTTTTTTAAAAAAAAATAAGAGAGCTTCTCATGCAACCTAATATTTGTACGCTCCAGAAAATGGCCAAAGATAATGGCTCCCTTGTTGCAGGGCTGACTCGGACGTACAGTTTTGAACAAAGAAAATACAGGGGACCAATTATGATGGAGTTCTGCAAGTCCAACAAGAGATTAGAGATAGAGAGTGGAGGAAAAAAAAAATCCGTTCAGCTCAGATATCATTCAGTACTGTAAGCAATACTTACATGAAGCACCAGACACATTTAACTATTGTACATGTTTAAGAAGGAACTGCAGATGCTGGAAAATCGAAGGTAGACAAAAATGCTGGAGAAACTCAGCGGGTGAGGCAGCATCTAGGGAGCGTAGGAAATTGGCGGCGTTTCGGGTCGAGATCCTTCTTCAGACTGATGTGGGGGGGGGGGGGGGGCGGGACAGAGATAGAATGTAGTCGGAGACAGTAAGACTGGTGGGAGAACTGGGAAGGGGATAGAGAGAGAGGTAAAGCAAGGGTTATTTGAAGTTAGAGAAGTCAATGTTCTTACCACCGGGGTCAGATTCCTATTAAATCTTTTCCACTTCACCGAGACCCTTCTTCAGACTGATGTGAGGTTGGGGGGGGTCGGGAAGAAGAAAGGAAGAGGCAGAGACAGTGGGTTGTGGGAGAGCTGGGAAGAGGAGGGGAAGAGGGACTACCTGAAATTGCAGAAGTCCAAGCTAAATATGAGGTGCTGCTCCTCCAATTTATGGTGGGCCATGGAGGAGGCTCAGGACAGAAAGGTCGGATTCGGTAACTATTGTGCATGGTTAATCTGCTCGAGCAAGTGTGGGATGCACATTTTTAGAAGTGAGTGTTCAGGGGCCAATAACCCTTATTAACAAGCAGCTATAAAATAAGAAACTGGGGAACGACAAATGTTGTTTTATTGCCTTGAGTAATAACTGACCTGAAATATTGCTCTCTCAAGGGCATTTTGTACAAGGCCTCGTACTTTTATACCCAAGGAATAGAAATGGTTGGCCCTGCCCCCCCCCCCCACATTTACATTGCTGGAGAAGTACTTAAAAGACTGTCATATGAGGAAAGATTGAAAAGACCAGGCTTGTATTCACTGGAGTTTAGAAGGATGAGAGGAATCTTATAGAAACATACAAAATTATAAAAGGACTGGACGAGCTAGATGCAGGAAAAATGTTTCCAATGTTGGGCGAGTCCAGAACCAGGGGCCACGATCATAGAATAAAGGGGAGGTGACTTAAGACTGAGGTGAGAAAAAACGTTTTCACCCAGAGAGTTGTGAATTTATGGAATTCCCTGCCACAGAGGGCAGTGGAGGCCGAGTCACTGGATGGATTTAAGAGCGAGTTAGATAGAGCTCTGGGGGCTAGTGGAGTCAAGGGATATGGGGTGAAGGCAGGCACGGGTTATTGATAGGGGACGATCAACCCAGATCACAATGAATGGCGGTGCTGGCTCGAAGGGCCGAATGGCCTCCTCCTGCACCTATTGTCTATGTTTCTAAAAATGTAACCGGACATTAAAAAAATAATTTGAAAAACAAAGGTAGACAAAAATGCTGGAGAAACTCAGCGAGTGAGGCAGCATCTATGGAGCGAAGGAATAGGTGACATTTCGGGTCGCAAAGCCTGAAGCACCGACGAGCTGCGAATGACCCTGGACTCCTGTCATCTAAGAGGCCCCATCTTGAAGTTGGGGATGGGGAAGAGAAGCAGAGTCTGCAGGCCAGTGTGTGGTGCACTGGCAGTTCAGCCACTGGCATCCTCACCCCAGCCACTTTGCCTCAGTTCACTAGCCACTGGCATCTTCGCCAAGCCACTGGCACCCTTGCCCCAGCCACCTGTGCAGTTTGTCACCCTCGCGCCCGGCCACTGGCACAGTTCAGCACCCGGGCACGGGTCACTGGCAGTCCGGCTCAGTTCAGCTCACTCCCAAGCCCCTGGCATCCTCGCCCCTGACACCCTCACTCGACCCACTGGCACCCTCACCAAATCACTGGCACCCTCACCCTGACCAAATCACTGCTGCTCTCACCCCAGCCAAATCACTGGCACCCTCACCCTGGCCAAATCACTGCCACTCTCACCTTGACCAAATCACTGGAACCCTCACCTTGACCAAATCACTGGCACCCTCACCCTAGACAAATCACTGCCACCCTCACCCTGACCAAATCACTGGAATCCTCACCCTGGCCAAATCACTCACCCTGGCCAAATCACTGGCACCCTCACCCTCTAGCCAGTGGCATCATTAATCCACTGGCACCCGATCACTGGCACCTTGACCCTGGCCACTGTCACCTTGACCACTGGCACCTTGACCACACCACTGGCCACTTGACCTCGGCCACTGGCACCTTGACCCTGGCCACTGGCACCCACGCCACTGGCACTTTGACCACACCTCTGGCACCTTGACCACTGGCACCTGGCCACTGGCACCTTGACCCCGTCCACTGGCACCTTGACCACTGGCACATTGACCCCGGCCACTGGCACCCACACCACTGGCACTTTGACCACACCACTGGCACCTTGACCACTGGCACCCACACCACTGGCACCTTGACCCTCTAGCCAGTGGCATCATTAATCCACTGGCACCTTGACCACACCACTGGCACTTTGACCACTGGCCACTGGCGTCTCTCCTCTGGCTTTTTAAAGCCCGTCCTGACGCGATGTTTTAAAGCCCAAACTTTGTGCCGAGTTGCCTGTAGACGGCTGTAGACGGGGCTTACCGGGGCCGCTGGAGCTGGAGCTGTAGCTGTAGCTGGAGCTGGGGGCGCGACTGTCCCGGGCTGAGACACGGACACCGACACGGACACGGACCGACTCCCCGCCGCCGCCGCCGCCGCCTTCATCTGGAGCCGTCACCGTCACCGTCACCGTCACCGTCACCGTCACCGTCACCTCACCTCACCGACCGCCGGCCCCGCGCCTGCGCACCACGCACCGCCGGCACCGCCGGACACGGCCCCGCGCCTGCGCAGCGGCCAACCGCCATCCAACCGCCGGCGGCCGGGGAGACGGCGGCGACGCGCCTGCGCGGCCCGACGGCGGCCAACCGACCGTAAACACCCGCAAGGCGCCTGCGCGGCCGCCCTCACTGCAAGGGATGACGGTAATTGTAGTCCCATAGGAGGGGGTTACACTACAACTGGTCCATTGAATCAAAGTTGAGGACAAGCACAAACTGAAGGTACAGCACCTCATATTCCACTTAATTAGAATAGAATAGAATATTTTTTTCTCTTTTTTTGATTTGTATGGATTTATTGCATTGATCTGTTCAATTAATTTAATCAATCTTTGTAAAGCACTTTGGTTCAAATACTGGTTTTGTTGAAAAGTGCTATATAAATAATTATTATTATTATTATTATTATTATTAGACCTCATTTTTTTAATGTTTTTTATTTTATTTAACCTTTATTTAACCAGGAGAAGTCTCATTGAGATTAAAAATCTATTTTACAAGAGAGTCCTGGCCAAGACAGGCAGCAGCACAGTTCCACAGATACAGACAATAATTTAAAAACAACAGAGAACATATAAATAGAGTCACAGTCAGAACATCATCAAACAAAGCATGTACAGACAGAAGAGCCCGCTTCATCATCATTAAGAAGGGATTTAAATCTGTTTATAGAAACCAGCTCCTTAAGTTTCAGTTCATTCTGCAGCTGGTTCCATGCAGAGGGGGCAGCATATGGAAGCGAATGGTATGTTGGCTTTCATAGCAAGAGGATTTGAGTATAGGAGCAGGGAGGTTCTACTGCAGTTGTACAGGGTCTTGGTGAGACCACACCTGGAGTATTGCGTGCAGTTTTGGTCTCCAAATCTGAGGAAGGACATTATTGCCATAGAGGGAGTGCAGAGAAGGTTCACCAGACTGATTCCTGGGATGTCAGGACTGTCTTATGAAGAAAGACTGGATAGACTTGGTTTATACTCTCTAGAATTTAGGAGATTGGGAGGGGATCTTATAGAAACTTACAAAATTCTTAAGGGGTTGGACAGGCTAGATGCAGGAAGATTGTTCCCGATGTTGGGGAAGTCCAGGACAAGGGGTCACAGCTTAAGGATAAGGGGGAAATCCTTTAAAACCGAGATGAGGAGAACTTTTTTCACACAGAGAGTGGTGAATCTCTGGAACTCTCTGCCACAGAGGGTAGTTGAGGCCAGTTCATTGGCTATATTTAAGAGGGAGTTAGATGTGGCCCTTGTGGCCAAGGGGATCAGACGGTATGGAGAGAAGGCAGGTACGGGATACTGAGTTGGATGATCAGCCATGATCATATTGAATGGCGGTGCAGGCTCGAAGGGCCGAATGGCCTACTCCTGCACCTAATTTCTATGTTTCTATGTTTCTATAATTAAATGCCCTTTTCCCCAGTTCAGTACGGACTTTAGGTACAGTTAGTAAGTACTTTGGACAACGCAGTTGCAGCATGGGACCCACGCACAAATAGAAACATGTCTTCCATCCAACGTGTCCAAAGACAGGCAGCTCGATTTGTTACTAACACCTATGAGAGAGAAGCGAGTGTCACCAAACTTCTGAATTCTCTGGGGTGGAACCCTCTCCAAGACACACACACGTGAAGCTCACCGTTTGACCAAATAATAATAATAATAGATTTTATTTTCGGGCGCCTTTCAAAGTCTCAAGGACACCTTACAGAAATTAACAGAAGAGAAAAATACATATAGTCGGAGTAAAATAAATAATAAGGACATCACCAATACACAAATTAAAGACAGAAATCGCTCCAAAGACAAAAAATCAAAAAACACAATGTGAAGAGAGAGCAGCGGCAGCTAAAGCGCGCCAGCGTCCACTCTCCCTTCCGACAGCCATCTTGGACACAGACTAACATGTTAACTTACACACAAAAAAAATCATCCCCCCACAGTGGTATCCAGAAGGCACAACATCCAGTCCCCATCCCCAGTTCACCCAAAGTCAGGCCTATTTAGGCCTCCGCAATTGCCTCTACGGAGGCCCGATGTTCCTGGTCGATCTGGCCGGGTGGTGTTGCCCCGGCGTCGGGAGAGTCCTCACAGCGGCTGGGCCACCTGGAACGGCCGCTTCCTAGCTGGGGACTGCAGCTTCCGAAGCCGACAAGGCCGCGCCGGGTTGGAGCTCCCAGGCTCCCGATGTTAGAGTCAGCTCGACATAGACTACAAGGCCTACACCAAACCCAAACCAATTAGGAGCAGACGAGGGCATTCGATCCAATTAGTGATCCCAGCTACAAAGACAGATGTGTACAGTAATTCGTTCTTCCCCCGCACAATTAAAGCATGGAATAATCTCCACTCAACTATAGTTACCCAACCAGATGCAACTACATTTAAAGTAGCTCTTTCTTCCCAATAACCCTTTCAGGCTTAAGCCCTCCCTCCACCACCTCCACAGTTTAAATTCCATTTGGAATATTTTGGAGGACCAAGAAACCAAGAACCAAGAACAAGAATGCCTTTTATTGTCATTCAAACAGACAAGGTTTGAACAAAATTTCAATTCCTACAGTCTTAACATTACAAAAAAACCAAGACACACACTTAACACAATTTACACAAACATCCATCACAGTGAATCTCCAACACATCCTCACTTTGACGGAAGGCAAAAGTCTTATCTCTTCCCTTTGTTCTTCTCTGGATCTTCTATGCCAGGATCCTCTTCATAGACTTCAGCTCTGCTTTCAATACAATCATTCCGCAGCAGCTGGTGGAGAAGTTGGAGCTGTTGGGGGTTGATGCTGGCACATGTAGCTGGGTCCTGAACTTTCTGTCGCAACGGTAGCAGACAGTCAGGGTGGGCAGTAGGACATCAAAAACCATAGCCGTGAGCACTGGCTCACCCCAAGGCTGTGTCCTAAGCCCCCTTCTGTTTAGTCTGCTGACACACGACTGTACTGCCAGACTCAATAACAACTTCATCAACAAGTTCGCTGATGACACAACAGTAGTGGGTCTCATCAGTGACAATGATGAATCGGCGTACAGGATGGAGGTGGAGCTGCTCACAGGTTGGTGCAAATCCCACAACCTCATTCTTAACGTGGGAAAAACTAAGGAGATGGTGGTTGACTTCAGGAGGGCGGGGAAACAACACCATACACCTCTGCACATCGACGGAGCTGATGTGGAAAGGGTCAGCAGCATAAAGTTCTTAGGACTACATCTGTCTGATGACCTGACGTCCACGGCCAACACCACAGCTCTGGTCAAGAGAGCCCAGCAGCGACTTCACCCTCTCCGAAGACTATGTAAAGCAGGCCTCCCCACCACACACCTATGGACTTTTTATAGGGGGACTGTCGAGAGCACACTGACATACGGCATCACTTCCTGGTTCAGGAGCTGCAAGGCGTACGAACGGCACCAACTGGACAGGATAGTGAAGACCGCAAGCAGGATTATTGGTGCTCCACTCCCCTTCCTGCTGGACATATACAAGAAGAGATGTATCAACAGAGCCATCTCCATCATCAAAGACCCTTACCACCCATCGCATGACATTTTCTCCATCCTCCCATCTGGGAAGAGGTACAGGAGCATTAGCTGCAAAACCAGCAGGATGCTCCTCAGCTTCTTCCCACAGGCTATAAGACTGTTAAATGGACTTTGCCCCCTGCCAAGTATCGCGCACAAACCCCCACACTGCAGCAGAGCCACTGTTGTGCCGCTGCCGGTCGGAACGGCTGTTGAATGTTTAGTAGAGTGTTAAATTTGTTCATGACATGTATTTTTTAATTTTAATTCCTATTTATTTTTTAATGCAAACTGAATGGACACTGGTTGAGCAACGTTTTTTTGTTTCCTCTGGGTATGCGAATACTCAGGAAATGACAATAAAGATTTACAATTACAATTACAATTCTCCCAGCGGTCCAGCAGTCCAACTGCAGCGTCGAGGTGACTGGGGCTCCCGATGTTAAAGCCCCCGGCGGGCGATGGTAAGTCCCGCGGCCGTTTAAGCCGTGCCGGGTACAGGGAAGAGATTAAACGGTTTCCCCCACCCCCCACATATACACAGCTAAAAAATAATACAAATTAAAACCGAAAACATACATCTAACGGGACAAAAATAATAAGACAGACGACTGCAGTCGTTAGGCACCGCCACATTCCAGGGATTATTATTATTGTGTTATTATTAATGTTTAATATTTTATGTGTCATTCCTAACTGTCACATATGTTGTCACTTGCGGGCGGAGCACGAAGGCAAATTCCTTGTATGTGAATACTTGGCCAATAAACTTATTCATTTACTTGGCCAGCTTACAGCCCAGAGGTATAAATATTGACTTCTCTAACTTGAAATAAGCCTTGCTTTCCCCCTCTCTCTATCTCTCGCAATAACTTTAAGGCAGGGATAGATAGATTCTTGATTGGTGCGGGTGTCAGAGGTTATGGGGAGAAGGCAGGAGAATGGGGTTAGGAGGGAGAGATAGATCAGCCACGATTGAATGGCGGAGCAGACCTGATGGGGGCCAATGGCCTAATTTTGCTCCTATCATTTATGAACTCCCCCCCTCACTCGAGTTCTCCAACTAGTTTCACCGTCTAAACATAGACTCACAAAGCTGGAGTAACTCAGCAGGACAGCATCTCTGGAGAGAAGGTATAGGTGACGTTTCTGGTCGAGACCCTTCTTCGGACTGGCTTTGCTGTTCTCCTGATTAAAATTCCTGTTGTCCGCCTTGTCACCATCACCTTCCCTTCCGCCAACAATGACCCATTCTACCGATGTTGGGGGGAGTCCAGAACCAGGGGGTGTAGGAAGGAACTGCAAATGCTGGTTTAAACCAAAGATAGACACAAAAAATTGGAGTAACTCAGCGGGACAGCCAGCATCTCTGGAGAGAAGGAATGGGTGACGTTTCTTCAGGTCTGGATGTCATCCCTGCTCTCCAGAGATGCTGCCTGTCCTGCTTTTTGGGGCTATCTCCAGAACCAGGGGTCACAGTTTAAGAATTAGGCCATTTAGGACTGAGATGAGGAGAATCTTTTTCAGCCAGAGAGTTGTGAATCTGTGGAATTCTCTGCCACAGAAGGCAGTGTAGGCCAATTCACTGGATGTTTTCAAGAGAGAGTTAGGTAGAGCTCTTAGGGCTAATGGAATTAAGGGATAGAAACATAGAAACATAGAAATTAGGTGCAGGAGTAGGCCATTCGGCCCTTCGAGCCTGCACCGCCATTCAATATGATCATGGCTGATCATCCAACTCAGTATCCCGTACCTGCCTTCTCTCCATACCCCCTGATCCCCTTAGCCACAAGGGCCACATCTAACTCCCTCTTAAATATAGCCAATGAACTGGCCTCAACTACCCTCTGTGGCAGAGAGTTCCAGAGATTCACCACTCTCTGTGTGAAAAAAAGTTCTTCTCATCTCGGTTTTAAAGGATTTCCCCCTTATCCTTAAGCTGTGACCCCTTGTCCTGGACTTCCCTAACATCGGGAACAATCTTCCTGCATCTAGCCTGTCCAACCCCTTAAGAATTTTGGAAGTTTCTATAAGATCCCCTCTCAATCTTCTAAATTCTAGAGAGTATAAACCAAGTCTATCCAGTCTTTCTTCATAAGACAGTCGTGACATCCCAGGAATCAGTCTGGTGAACCGTCTCTGCACTCCCTCTATGGCAATAATGTCCTTCCTCAGATTTGGAGACCAAAACTGTACGCAATACTCCAGGTGTGGTCTCACCAAGACCCTGTACAACTGCAGTAGAACCTCTCTGCTCCTATACTCAAATCCTTTTGCAATGAAAGCTAACATACCATTCGCTTTCTTTACTGCCTGCTGCACCTGCATGCCTACCTTCAATGACTGGTGTACCATGACACCCAGGTCTCACTGCATCTCCCCCTTTCCCAATCGGCCACCATTTAGATAATATTAGCCGGGACATCCCGTATATTGGGCTAAATTGGTTTATCCCTTACGGGACCGCCCTTGTCCCGTATTTGACTGCTACTACTTGGGTCGAGGGGACTATCGGGTCAGAGTGTTGCGTCAGGCCCCGCCTTACCCATCCTGATAGTGCAGCCCATGGAGTGCAGCAGCAGCAGCAGCAGCGCCTCGCCCGTGGCCCCGTCAGTCGGTCGGCAGCCCGGCCAGCTATCCGACCTTCAGCCCTTCGCTTGCCGCCGACATCACCAGCACCACCCCTCCTTCTCATGGCCGATCATCGGTTCACGAGTTGGACGGGGCGCGCAGTTGGCCCGGGGCCAAAACTCCTCAGCTGGACAGCCGGCTGGGCTTTGTGTGCAGTCCAGCACCCGGGGCCAACTCATCATTCATTTGGTGGCAAAAACAGGAAAGCAGACTATTATCTAAATGGTGGCCGATTGGGAAAGGGGGAGATGCAGCGAGACCTGGGTGTCATGGTACACCAGTCATTGAAGGTAGGCATGCAGGTGCAGCAGGCAGTAAAGAAAGCAAATGGTATGTTGGCTTTCATTGCAAAAGGATTTGAGTATAGGAGCAGAGAGGTTCTACTGCAGTTGTACAGGGTCTTGGTGAGACCACACCTGGAGTATTGCGTACAGTTTTGGTCTCCAAATCTGAGGAAGGACATTATTGCCATAGAGGGAGTGCAGAGAAGGTTCACCAGACTGATTCCTGGGATGTCAGGACTGTCTTATGAAGAAAGACTGGATAGACTTGGTTTATTCTCTCCAGAATTTAGAAGATTGAGAGGGGATCTTATAGAAACTTACAAAATTCTTAAGGGGTTGGACAGGCTAGATGCAGGAAGATTGTTCCCGATGTTGGGGAAGTCCAGGACAAGGGGTCACAGCTTAAGGATAAAGGGGAAATCCTTTAAAACCGAGATGAGAAGAACTTTTTTCACGCAGAGAGTGGTGAATCTCTGGAACTCTCTGCCACAGAGGGTAGTTGAGGCCAGTTCATTGGCTATATTTAAGAGGGAGTTAGATGTGGCCCTTGTGGCTAAGGGGATCAGGGGGTATGGAGAGAAGGCAGGTACGGGATACTGAGTTGGATGATCAGCCATGATCAAATTGAATGGCGGTGCAGGCTCGAAGGGCCGAATGGCCTCTACTCCTGCACCTAATTTCTATGTTTCTATGTTTCTATTCACCCAGCCACGACCGAGTCGGTCAACGAATTGCCGTCGGGAATTTGTCCCGTATTTTGACTTTTTGTCCTTTATTTGGGAGTGAGAGAGTTGGCAACCCTAATGATCAGCCATGCTAGTGGAGCTGGCTCGAAGGGCCGAATGGCCTACGCCTGCAGCTGTTTATCTATGTTTCCAGGTGTCCTTTATCCACTAGATGGTGCAGATAGTCTATGTTGCAGATTTATAATATATCCTGCCCTCTACTGATGGCATCTTGCCACAGCAGGTCACTCAATGCCATCTGAGTGTCCCAGTAAAAATGCCCCATCCTAACCTGCATAAACAAGGAACTGTAGATGATGAGACGACTCCTGAGTTGCTCCAGCACTTTGTGTCTATCGTCAGTATACAGCAGTTCCTTTCCACACATTCAATGTTCATGAATGAATGAATGAATAAGTTTACATAGAAACATAGAAATTAGGTGCAGGAGTAGAGGCCATTCGGCCCTTCGAGCCTGCACACCGCCATTCAATATGATCATGGCTGATCATCCAACTCAGTATCCCATCCCTGCCTTCTCTCCATACCCCCTGATCCCCTTAGCCACAAGGGCCACATCTAACTCCCTCTTAAATATAGCCAATGAACTAGCCTCAACTACCCTCTGTGGCAGAGAGTTCCAGAGATTCACCACTCTGTGTGAAAAATGTTCTTCTCATCTCGGTTTTAAAGGATTTCCCCCTTATCCTTAAGCTGTGACCCCTTGTCCTGGACTTCCCCAACATCGGGAACAATCTTCCTGCATCTAGCCTGTCCAACCCCTTAAGAATTTTATAAGTTTCTATAAGATCCCCTCTCAATCTTCTAAATTCTAGAGAGTATAAACCAAGTCTATCCAGTCTTTCTTCATAAGACAGTCCTGACATCCCAGGAATCAGTCTGGTGAACCGTGTCTGCACTCCCTCTATGGCAATAATGTCCTTCCTCAGATTTGGAGACCAAAACTGTACGCAATACTCCAGGTGTGGTCTCACCAAGACCCTGTACAACTGCAGTAGAACCTCCCTGCTCCTATACTCAAATCCTTTTGCAATGAAAGCTAACATACCATTCGCTTTCTTTACTGCCTGCTGCACCTGCATGCCTACCTTCAATGAGTGGTGTACCATGACACCCAGGTCTCGCTGCATCTCCCCCTTTCCCAATCAGCCACCATTTAGATAATATTGTCCAAGTATTCACATACAAGGAATTTGCCTTGGTGCTCCGCCCGCAAGTGACAACATGACATACAGTGACAGTTATGAATGACACATAAAACATCGTAGGCCAAGCAAACAGGGATGTAATGCTGAGGTTCCACAAGGCGCTGGTCAGGCCGTATTTGGAGTATTGTGAGCAAATTTGGGCCCTGTATCTGAGGAAGGATGTGCCGGCTCTGGAGAGGGTCCAGAGGAGGTTTACAAGAATGATTCCAGGAATGAGTGGGTTAACATATGATGAGATTCCTGGGATGTCAGGACTGTCTTATGAAAGACTGGATAGACTTGGTTTATACTCTCTAGAATTTAGGAGATTGAGAGGGGATCTTATAGAAACTTACAAAATTCTTAAGGGGTTGGACAGGCTAGATGCAGGAAGATTGTTCTCCATGTTGGGGACGTCCAGGACAAGGGGTCACATCTTAAGGATAAGGGGGAAATCCTTTAAAACCGAGATGAGGAGAACTTTTTTCACACAGAGAGTGGTGAATCTCTGGAACTCTCTGCCACAGAGGGTAGTTGAGGCCAGTTCATTGGCTATATTTAAGAGGGAGTTAGATGTGGCCCTTGTGGCCAAGGGGATCAGAGGGTATGGAGAGAAGGCAGGTACGGGATACTGAGTTGGATGATCAGCCATGATCATATTGAATGGCGGTGCAGGCTCGAAGGGCCGAATGGCCTACTCCTGCACCTAATTTCTATGTTTCTATGTTTCTATGAGCGTTTGACGGCACTGGGCCTGCACTCGCTGGAGTTTAGAAGGTTGAGGGGGGACCTCATTGAAACTTACAGAATAATGAAAGTCCTGGATGGAGTGGGTGTGGAGAGGATGTTTCCACTAGTGGGAAAGTGTTATAATTATAATTAGGGTTGCCAACTGTCCCGTATAAGCTGGGACATCCCCTGTACGGGACCGTCCTGTACGGGACCGCCCTTGCCCCGTATTTGGCTGTTACTTCTTGGGTCGAGGGGACTGTTGGGTCGGAGCGCCGCGTCCAGCCCCGTCTCACCTGTCCCGACGTTAGTGTGCGGGGATCGCTGGTCGGCGCGGACCTGGTGGGCCGAAGGGCCTGTTTCCGCGCTGTATCTCTGAACCAAACTAAACTAAACAGTCATAAAAGACATGAAACATAAAAGGAATGAAAGGAATGGAGGATACGGATTATACACAGGCAGATAAGAGTTGATCTTGGCATCGTGCCCAGCACAGATATTGTGGGACGAATGGCCTGTTCTTGTGCTGCACTCTTCCACGTTCGAATCTGAGGATTTGAGTTGAGGAGCAAGGAGGACCTACTGCAGTTGTACAAGGCCCTGGTGAGACCGCACCTGGGTGAATAAGGACACGGGGCCCCATGGTGGCGCAGCGGTAGAGTTGCTGCCTCACAGCGCCAGAGACCCGGGCGCGATCCTGACCACGGGCGCTTGGTCTGTACGGAGTTTTCACGTTCTCCCCGTGACCTGCGTGGGTTTTCTCCGGGTTTGCTCCCACACTCCAAAGACGTACAGGTTTGTAGTTTGATTGGCTTTCGGTAAAAACGTGTGCGCGTGCGTGTGAGATAGCGTTAATGTGCGGTGAGCACTGGTCACTTTTTCACACGGAGAGTTGTGAGTCTGTGGAATTCTCCGCCTCAGAGGGGCGGTGGAGGCCGGTTCTCTGGATACTTTCAAGAGAGAGCTCAGATTCAGATTCAGATTCAGATTCAATTTTAATTGTCATTGTCAGTGTACAGTACAGAGACAACGAAATGCATTTAGCATCTCCCTTGAAGAGCGACATAGCAAACGATTTGAATAAAAAATAATAAGTGTCCGGGGTGGTGATTGGCAGTCACCGAGGTACGTTGTTGAGTAGAGTGACAGCCGCCGGAAAGAAGCTGTTCCTCGACCTGCTGGTTCGGCAACGGAGAGACCTGTAGCGCCTCCCGGATGGTAGGAGGGTAAACAGACCATGGTTGGGGTGAGAGCAGTCCTTGGCGATGCTGAGCGCCCTCCGCAGACAGCGCTTGCTTTGGACAGACTCAATGGAGGGGAGCGTGGAACCGGTGATGCATTGGGCTAGATAGGGCTCTTAAAATTAGCAGAGTCAGGGGATATGGGGAGAAGGCAGGAACGGGGTACTGATTGGGGATGATCAGCCATGATTACATTGAATGGCGGTGCTGGCTCGAAGGGTCGAATGGTCTACTCCTGCACCTATTGTCTATTGTCTATTTTCTATTGACGTGGACTCAGTGGGTTGAAGGGCCTGTTTCCATGCTATATCTCTGAACTAAACTAAACTAAACTCAACTGTAAGACTAGTGGAGTTCGGAGGTTAAAAGGTCACATTCCAGTCTCTAAGACTATATATTCTATGCAGAGTAGATCTTCATGATTAAGTGGGTAATACTTTGCCTGACACTGTTTTCATCAGGATTCTTGGCATCTGATTTAAAATGAAATCCAATTTGTGTTATTTGTGCCTGAACGCATCCAATTATATCCATGGATTCATTCTCATGGAGCGAAGGACCCTTTGAGTTTAGGAGCAAGGATGTCCCACGGCAGTTGTACAGGTGAGACCACACCTGGAGTATTGTGTGCCGTTTTGGTCCCCTTAATTTGAGGGAGGACATTCTTGCTATTGAGGGAGTGCAGCGTAGGTTCACCAGGTTAATCCCCGGGATGGCGGGACTGTTATATGCTGAGAGAATGGATTGACTGGGCTTACAGTATATTCACTGTAATTTGGAAGGATGAGAGGGTATCTTATAGAAACGTATCAAATTCCATTCATTCTTTCATTCTTATAGAAACATTTAAAATTCTTGAGGGATTGGACTGGCTAGATGCAGGAAAAATGTTCCCCATGTCGGGGGGAGTCCAGAACCAGGGGTCACACAGTTTAAGACTAAGGGGTAGGCCATTTGGGACTGAGATGAGGACCAAAGGTCCCGTTTCCAATTTGTTTAAGGAAGAACTGCACTCTGACTAAAGAAATGTCTCCTACAAGAAAGTCCTGAGGATATAACTTCTGGTCCTAGACTCTCCCACCAGTATTCCCGATGTTGAGGGAGTCCAGAACCAGGGGCCACACAGTTTAAGAATAAGGAGTTAGCCATTTAGAACGGAGACGAGGAAACACTTTTTCACACAGAGAGTTGTGAGTCTGTGGAATTCTCTGCCTCAGAGGGCGGTGGAGGCCGGTTCTCTGGATACGTTCAAGAGAGAGCTGTTAAAGATAGCGGAGTCAGGGGATATAGGGAGAAGGCAGGAACGGGGTACTGATTGGGGATGATCAGCCGTGATCACATTGGATGGCGGTGCTGGCTGGAAGGTGCGAATGGCCTCCACTCCTGCACCTATTGCCTGTTGTCTATAGTGGAAACATCCTCTCCACATCCACTCTATCCGGGCCTTTCACTATTCTGTGTGTTTCAATGAGGTTCCCAAGGAGGTCGAGGCAGTACATGGCCGCGGTTCTGCTTGGAAAGAGGAGGAGGGACATATCCAGAGTCAGTGATGTTCTTCACACCCTGAGAGCTCTCCAAGATTAATGGCCAAGGCTGCCTCTGACAAGGCCAGTACTTTTATAAACCCCAATGCAGGACGAAAGAAACTTTAACCCTTCTAAAAAAAAAGATCTGCATTTCTGTCAGTGTTCGTTCAGAGATACGTTGTGGAAACAAGGCCCTTCGGCCCGTCGTGTCTGCACCGATCAGCGATCGCCCTGTATACCAGCACTATCCTACACACACACATACATAGTACGGACAATTTGTTTTTTCACCAGAGCCAATTAACCTACGAACCTGCACATCTTTGGAGTGTGGGAGGAAACCGGAGCACCCGGGAGAATGGGATGGGTGACGTTTCGGGGTCGAGACACCTTCTTCAGACCGTTCAAGGGGTCACAGTTTAAGGATAAGGGGGAAATCCTTTAGGACCGAGGTGAGAAAAACAGTTTTCACACAGAGAGTGGTGAATCTGTGGAACTCTCTGCCACAGAAAGCAGTTGAGGCCATAGTTCATTGGCTATATTTAAGAGGGAGTTAGATGTGGCCCTTGTGGCTAAAGGGATCAGGGGCTATCGAGAGAAGGCAGGGATGGGATACTGAGTTGGATGATCAGCCATGATCATATTGAATGGCGAATGGTGCAGGTTCGAAGGGCCGAATGGCCTCTACTCCTGCACCTATTTTCTACGTTTCTATAAATATATATGGCCTACAAATGCAGGCTTCCCTCAGTGGCCATTCCAGGCATTCCATTCCAAGGGCCTCTCCGACTTGGCCTTATTGGCGCGCGGCGTCTCCTCAAGTGTTGCAACATTTTTGTCCCTGCTGGGTTTTGAAATGTTCAAAATCTTTCGGCGCCCCTGGTACGCCTGTCAATGGCGGCCGGCGTTGGCCGAATAATATCGCCAAGTGTGACAGGCCCTTTAACAAGTCTATTCAGCCATATATACCCCATTTGGTTTCCACAACCGAAGGTATTGTGCAGATTTTGTGACTAATTGGTACTCAGTCCGTGTAGAAGATATTGATTCCCTCGCAGAGATGGCTCACAGCACGAAATTTAACACACCACACAACATTACAAACAGCAGCCTGGCTTATTTTAATCAGGTCTGGCCTTAATTAATTATTTCATTGTTTAAGCTATGTACAAATACATTGCTGCAGTAATTCAGTTGGAGTCGATGTTTATCAGTGTGTGTCTGTGTTTGCTTTAATGTGCGACTATTTTTGTCTCTGTCGCTGTTTTTGTTCGTTGCTGTTTGTCTTCATTGAGTCACAGTGTCGCCCAGCGTGGAAACAGGCCCTTCGGCCCGACTTGCCCATGCTGGCCAACGTGCCCCTGCTCCACCGGTCCTACCTGCGTTTGGCCCATATCTCGACCCGAAACGTCACCCCTTCCTTCTCTCCAGAGACGCTGCCTGTCCCGCTGAGTTACTCCAGCGTTTTAGAAACATAGAAATGTAGGTGCAGGAGCCCTTCGAGCCAGCACCGCCATTCAATATGATCATGGCTGATAATCTAAAATCAGTGCCCCATTCCTGCTTTCTCCCCATATCCTTGGATTCCGTTAGCCCTAAGAGCGAAATCTAACTCTACGCCTGCTTTTATGTGGAATTCTTCATGTGTTTGTGTGTTTTTTTTCCAACGCTCTCCCAGTCTACCCTCGTGAGCGTGAAATTTGATGTGCGATTGAATATGCGTTTCAGGAAAGATAGTTCAGGAGATGTGAACAGCATGGAGGCAGTGTCGGCCATTTTAAATCACGGCCTAACGTCAAATATCCACACTGACATCCTGCCCGTTCAGTTCCCATTTAGTTGATCAGTTTAGTTTGTTGACATGTGCACCGAGGCATGTGTACAAAAGCATTTGTTGCGTGCTAACCAGTTAGAGGAAAGACAATACATGATTACTATCGAGCCATTCACAGTGCAGAGATACATGATAAGGGAATAACGTTTAGTGCAAGGTAAATCCAGAATTGTCCAGTCAAAGATAGTCCGAGGGTCTCCAATGAGGTAGATAGTAGTTCAGGACTGCTCTCTAGTTGTTGGTAGGATGGCTGGGAGGAAACTGTCCCTGAATCTCGAGCTGTGTGTTTTCACACTTAGAAACGTAGAAACATAGAAATTAGGTGCAGGAGTAGAGGCCATTCGGCCCTTCGAGCCTGCACCGCCATTCAATATGATCATGGCTGATCATCCAACTCAGTATCCCGTACCTGCCTTCTCTCCATGCCCCCTGATCCCCTTAGCCAGAAGGGCCACATCTAACTCCCTCTTAAATATAATAATAATAATAATAATAATAATTTTATTTATAGAGCACTTTAAAAACAAACATAGCTGCAACAAAGTGCTGTACATCACTAATCATTGACAACAAAGTTAATACACACCAAAAATAACAATCAAAAGAAATAGTAGGAAAAGACATGTAAAATAAAGAAACATCAAAAACACCACAAACAGAAGCAAAGCCTCAGGCATGGTCAAAAGCCAGGGAGTACAAATGCGTTTTAACACTGGATTTGAAGATGGACAGTGAGGGGGCCTGTCTGATGTGCAACGGCAGGGTGTTCCAGAGTGCCGGAGCAGCAACAGAGAAGGCTCTATCCCCTCTGAGCCACAATATAGCCAATGAACTGGCCTCAACTACCTTCTGTGGCAGAGAGTTCCAGAGATTCACCGCTCTCTGTGTGAAAAAAGTTCTTCTCATCTCGGTTTTAAAGGATTTCCCCCTTATCCTTAAGCTGTGACCACTTATATACCTTTGGCCTTGCGGGAGAGGGGAGAAGAGGGAGAGGCCTAGGGTGCGACTCGCCCTTGATTGTGCTGCTGGCCTTGCCGAGGCAGCGCCAGGTATAAGCGAAGTCAATGAGAGGGTCAGAAGAAGGGTCACGGCCCGAAATGTCATCCATTCCTTTTCTCCAGAGAGACTGCCTGAGCCACAGTGTTAAGGGCCTGTTCCACTTTTGCGACCTTTACGGGCGACTACGACTCTTTACAAGACACTACGACTCTTTGGAGACCTCTCATGACCACATGTCGCCAGGGGTCGCCTATACGGTCGTGAGGGGTCTCCTATGGTTGTGAGGGGTCTCCTATGGTTGTGAGGGGTCTTCTATGGTTGTGAGGGGTCTCCTATGGTTGTGAGGGGTCTCCTATGGTTGTGAGGGGTCTCCTATGGTTGTGAGGGGTCTCCTATGGTTGTGAGGGGTCTCCTATGGTTGTGAGGGGTCTCCTATGGTTGTGAGGGGTCTCCTATGGTTGTGAGGGGTCTCCTATGGTTGTGAGGGGTCTCCTATGGTTGTGAGGGGTCTCCTATGGTTGTGAGGGGTCTCCTATGGTTGTGAGAGGGGTCTCCTATGGTTGTGAGGGGTCTCCTATGGTTGTGAGGGGTCTCCTATGGTTGTGAGGGGTCTCCTATGGTTGTGAGAGGTCTCCAAAGAGTCGTAGCGTCTTTCTGGTCGCCGCTGAATTTCCAACATGTTTAACATTTCGGCGACTTATCACGGGTGCCGGCAGTCGTCTGTAAAGGTCGCGTAAGATTTAAAAGACTAGGCTCGTATTCACTGGAGTTTAGAAGGATGAGGGGGTATCTTATAGAAACATCTAAAATTATAAAAGGACTGGACAATCTTATAGAAACTTACAAAATTCTTAAGGGGTTGGACAGGCTAGATGCAGGAAGATTGTTCCCGATGTTGGGGAAGTCCAGGACAAGGGGTCACAGCTTAAGGATAAAGGGGAAATCCTTTAAAACCGAGATGAGAAGAACCTTTTTCACACAGAGAGTGGTGAGTCTCTGGAACTCTCTGCCGCAGAGGGTAGTTGAGGCCAGTTCATTGGCTATATTTAAGAGGGAGTTAGATGTGGCCTTTGTGGCCAAGGGGATCAGAGGGTATGGAGAGAAGGCAGGTACGGGATACTGAGTTGGATGATCAGCCATGATCATATTGAATGGCGGTGCAGGCTCGAAGGGCCGAATGGCCTACTCCTGCACCTAATTTCTATGTTTCTATGTTCTATGACAAGCTAGATGCAGGAAAAATGTTCCCAATGTTGGGCGAGTCCAGAACCAGGGGCCACACACACACACAGTCTTAGAATAAAGGGGAGGTCATTTAAGACTGAGGTGAGAAAAAACTTTTTCACCCAGAGAGTTGTGTGAATCTGTGGAATTCCCTGCCACAGAGGGCAGTGGAGGCCAAGTCACTGGATGGATTAGAGAGAGAGTTAGATAGAGCTCCAGGGGCTAGTGGAGTCAAGGGATATGGGGAGAAGGCAGGCACGGGTTATTGATTGGGGATGATCTCAATGAATGGCGGTGCTGGCTCGAAGGGCCGAATGGCCTCCTCCTGCACTTATTTTCTATGTTTCTATGTGCCTAAGTGGGACAGGCCCTTTACTCCAGCATGTTGCCTCTGGCAAACATAGAAACATAGAAACATAGAAATTAGGTGCAGGAGTAGAGGCCATTCGGCCCTTCGAGCCTGCACCGCCATTCAATATGATCATGGCTGATCATCCAACTCAGTATCCCGTACCTGCCTTCTCTCCATACCCCCGCAAAGGCGGGGAGGAGGTTGGATCGCGGGCTGCACCCACAATTCGCTACATCTGGCTTTTGCGGGATAAAAAAAGACGGCTGTATTTCGGTCTGGATGCCTCTGTGTGTTGAAGGTTTGAAGGTTTGATTTTTACGACTGAGATAATGAAAACTTGCTCTCCTAGTGATAACGGCTCGGCCACAGGCTCCCCCCCCCCCCCTCCCCCCCCCCCCCCCCCCCCCACCCCCGGCCTCATACCGCCTTGACCACCGACACGTGTATAAATCTCAGGGGTTGAAGTGTATTAGCCTGTGGCGTTGAACATAAAGTACACCATGTAATAATTGAACCAACATTAAGATATGGAGCGGAGAACTGGGCACTCAGCCAAGTCGGCCTTATCTGGAGGAGGATTAACTCCTGATCCAAATAAACAGAATCAACAAACACTGCGCGATGAGAATTAACCTCTGCAGCTCCTCGGGAACAGTTGCTAAACAACAGACAACAGACAATAGGTGCAGGAGTAGGCCATTCGGCCCTTCGAGCCTGCGCCTCCATTCAATATGATCATGGCTGATCATACAACTCAGTATCCCGTACCTGCCTTCTCTCCATACCCCCTGATCCCCTTAGCCACAAGGGCCACATAGAAACATAGAAACATAGAAACATAGAAATTAGGTGCAGGAGTAGGCCATTCGGCCCTTCGAGCCTGCACCTCCATTTAATATGATCATGGCTGATCATCCAACTCAGTATCCCGTACCTGCCTTTTCTCCATACCCTCTGATCCCCTTGGCCACAAGGGCCACATCTAACTCCCTCTTAAATATAGCCAATGAACTGGCCTCAACTACCCTCTGTGGCAGAGAGTTCCAGAGATTCGCCACTCTCTGTGTGAAAAAAGTTCTTCTCATCTCGGTTTTAAAGGATTTCCCCCTTATCCTTAAGCTGTGACCCCTTGTCCTGGACTTCCCTAACATCGGGAACAATCTTCCTGCATCTAGCCTGTCCAACCCCTTAAGAATTTTGTAAGTTTCTATAAGATCCCCTCTCAATCTCCTAAATTCTAGAGAGTATAAACCAAGTCTATCCAGTCTTTCTTCATAAGACAGTCCTGACATCCCAGGAATCAGTCTGGTGAACCGTCTCTGCACTCCCTCTATGGCAATAATGTCCTTCGAGCCAGCACCTCCATTCAATGTGATCATGGCTGATCATCCCCAATCAGTACCCCGTTCCTGCCTTCTCCCCATATCCCCTGACTCCGCTATCTTTTAAGAGCCGTATCTAGCTCTCTCTTGAAAGTATCCAGAGAACCGGCCTCCACCAGAGGCAGAGAATTGAACAGATTCACAACTGTGAAAAAGTGTTTCCTCGTCTCCGTTCCAAATGGCCGACCCTTTATTCTTAAACTGTGTGTGGCCCCTGGTTCTGGATTCCCCCAACATCGGGAACATGTTTCCTGCCTCTAGCGTGTCCAAACCCTTAATAAACTTATATGTTTCAATAAGATATCCTCTCATCCTTCTGAATTCCAGAGTGTACAAGCCCAGCCGCTCCATACACAATGATCCAATTTAGTTGTTGTAATTTTAACCTCAACGAGATTTGGTTTCTGCAGTCATACAAACAAGTAGAAGAACCAAGACCCAACACAATGTACACAAACATCCATCACAGCGAATCTCCTCCTCACTGTGATGGAAGGCAAAGTCTTATCTCTCCCCTGCACTCCTCATTCTCCTCCCGATGTCAGAGTCAAAGCCCCCGGCGGGCGATGGTGAATAAGTCCCGCGGCCATTAAAGCCGCGCCGGGCGATGCAAGGCCGAGCTCCGTGTCTTGATGCTTGAGGCGTGGGCGCTAGCAAGTCCCGTGGACATTTAAAGTCCCAAGGCCATTCTCAAGTCAAGTCAAGTCAAGTCAAGTTTATTTGTCACATACACATACGAGATGTGCAGTGAAATGAAAGTGGCAATGCTCGTGGACTTTTGTGCAAAAGACAAACAACAAAACAACCAAACAAATTATAAACACAATCATAACACACATATTCTTTTACATAATAAATAACAGTCCCGCCATCCCGGGAATTAACCTGGTGAACCTACGCTGCACTCCCTCAATAGTAAGAATGTCCTTCCTCAAATTAAGGGGCCAAAACTGCACACTATACTCCGGGTGTGGTCTCACTAGGGCCCTGTACAACTGCAGAAGGACCTCTTTGCTCCGATACTCGACTCCTCTAGTTATGAAACGGTGCGAAAGATCCAACTCTACCGCCGTGCCACCCGTCTTTTCCACAACGCCTCCAGGCCTCTTCCAAAGCCAAACACGTCCGTCTGAAGGAGGGTCTCGGCCCGAGACGTCACCTGTCCCTCTTTTCCGGAGGTGATGCTTGCCCCGGCTCAGTTACTCCGGCGTTTTGCCGTTATCATCTTCGAAATGCAGCGCAGTTTTTTAGCACTACAAAGATGGCCGTCCAAGAGGAGGACCTGGTTGCGGGTGGCCTGCGTGACTGCCCGCAGATCACAAGTTTATGAGTTATAGGAGTAGAATTAGGCCATTCGGCCCATCGTGTCCAATCCACCATTTAATCATGCCTCCCAATCCCATTCTACTTCTCCCCGTAACCCTTGACATCCGGGCGGGGTTGGGAAGATTCCTCCTATCCTCCCGACCCCCACATCAGTCTGAAGAAGGGTCTCGACCAGAAACATCGCCCATTCCTTCGCTCCATAGATGCTGCCTCACCCGCTGAGTTTCTCCAGCATTTTTGTCTACCTTCGATTTTCCAGCATCTGCAGTTCCTTCTTAAAGAATAAGGGGTCGGCCATTTAGGACGGAGATGAGGAAAAACTGTTTTACCCGGAAAGTTGTGAATATGTGGAATTCTCTGCTACAGAAGGCAGTGGAGGCCAATTCACTGGATGTTTTCAAGAGAGAATTAGATTATAGCTCTTGGGGCAAACGGAATCAAGGGATATGGGGAGAAGGCAGGAACGGGGTACTGGTTGTGGATGATCATAATGAATGGCGGTGCTGGCTCGAAGGGCCGAATGGCCTACTCCTGCACCTATATGTTTCTATGTTTCTATGAAGTGAATTTGCTGAATTTCTCCAGCGTTTTACTGATTTTGGTTTCGGTGATCTTGAAGCCTGCATTGCAGGCCTCGCCGGTGATAATGTCCTTCCGTACATTCTCCTTGCTCAGAGGGGATGGCGTCTTGCCTTGAGTAATCTCGGCTCCCGTGGGGGGAATTTGCAACCAATATTTTACTACCTGTCCCGGACTTAATTGTGCTCTTAGCTGACAGATTGTAAACCAGGGGCTGAGTGATGTGCATTTTCTCCCATGGGAGGAGCGCGTTGTGCCATAATATAATGGTCTAAATAGACGCAAAGCAAATGACTGCATCCAAAGTTACCCCTTGTGAAGGTGACCTGCTTTGTGAATTCATCTTGTGGTGTCTCGCAGGCTGCAATTGTGTTTACAGACCCACCATTGAAAGGGGTTCCGTTTTGTTTTTAGTATCGGGATACAAAATCAGTGTTTTTGGCTATTTTGACGATTTTGCTTTTGGACGATTAATTGGTTTGGTAAAATTATACATTGCCCCTAGTGTGTGTAGGACAGCGTTAGTGTGCGGGGATCGCTGGTCGGCACGGACTCGGTGGGCTGAAGGGCCCGTTTCCATGCTGTATCTTTAAACTAAACTCAACTAAAACATTAACTGACGGTACAGATGTCGTTGTAGATGGCCAAACATAGAAACATAGAAAATAGGTGCAGGAGTTGAGGCCATTCGGCCCTTCGAGCCTGCACCGCCATTCAATATGATCATGGCTGATCATCCAACTCAGTATCCCATCACTGCCTTCTCTCCATACCCCCTGATCCCTTTAGCCACAAGGGCCACATCTAATGCATTTCGTTGTCTCTGTACTGTACACTGACAATGACAATTAAAATTGAATCTGAATCTAACTCCCTCTTAAATATAGCCAATGAACTGTGTGGCCTCAACTACCTTCTGTGGCAGAGAATTCCACAGATTCACCACTCTTTAAGAGGCCTATCTAGCTCTCTCTTGAAAGTATCCAGAGAACCGGCCTCCACCGCCCTCTGAGGCGGAGAATTCCACAGACTCACAACTCTCGGTGAGAGGGTTAGGGCCACATCTAACTCCCTCTTAAATATAGCCAATGAACTGTGAGGCCTCAACTACCTTCTGTGGCAGAAAGTTCCACAGATTCACCACTCTCTGTGTGAAAAATGTTTTCTCATCTCGGTTCTAAAGGATTTCCCCTTTATCCTTAAACTGTGACCCCTTGTCCTGGACTTCCACAACATTGGGAACAATCTTCCTGCATCTAGCCTGTCCAGCCCCTTAAGAATTTTGTAAGTTTCTATAAGATCGCCCCTCAATCTTCTAAATTCTAGCGAGTACAAGCCGAGTCTATCCAGTCTTTCTTCATATGAAAGTCCTGCCATTCCAGGAATCAGTCTGGTGAATCTTCTCAGTACTCCCTCTATGGCAATAATGTCTTTCCATTCCAGGATTTTTTCCAGCATCTGCAGTTCCTTCTTAAAAACCTTGGTCATCTGTTTCAATAAGATGCCCTCTCATCCTAAATTCCAGTGTCTACAAGCCCATTCTGGTTCATTGAGAGAATCCATATTAAAGTCCACCAGGAAAAGGTGGGATTCTTCGCTGTATCGGACTGGGCAGTGTTGTGGGACAAAGGGATCTGATCTCCCTCTGGGTTGCAGCTCAGCACATCTGGTCGTAAATTAAAGTACGTTTTTTTAACCTCCAGTGCATGCCTGGCGATTAATCTTCTATCCAGCATGCTCGCCACCGTCTCCGGGAGGCTCTGTGTGCTGTTTTGATTTACACCGACCTTAAAATACAAACTGCTGTTAACAGCAACTATTTAAAACCACCTCCGATTCTAAACCGCACGTTGACGCCACTTCTGCGACCTTGGGGATAGATCCTGGCTTGTAAACCAGTCGAAGGTATCTTTTTTTGTTAGAGAGATACAGCGCGGAAACAGGCCCTTCGGCCCAGCGGTTCCGCGCCGGCCAGCACACTAATAGCCCTATCCCACGGTGCGAGTTCATTCCAAGAGCTCTCCCGAAAATCAAACTCGTGGTAAGCACGGAGAATGAGCGTAGCGGGTACGTCGGAGCTCGGGGACGTCTCAGCGCCAACGCCAGGTACTCGGGAAGACTCGCTAACGGCAGGTAAGCACGGGAAGACTGGTGAAGATTTTTCAACATGTGTGTGTGTGTGTGTATATGTGTGTGTATATGTGTGTGGTGTGTGTGTGTGTGTGCGCGTGTGTGTGTGTGTGCGCGTGTATATGTGTGTGTGTGGGTGAGTGTGTGTATATGTGTGTGTATGTATGTGTGTGTGTGTGTGTATATATATGTGTGTGTGTGTGTGTGTCTATATATGTGTGTGTGTGTGTGTATATGTGTGTGTGTGTGTGTGTGTGTGTATATATGTGTGTACGTGTTTGTGTGTGTGTATATATGTGTGTGTGTGTGTGTGCATGTGTGTGTGTGTGCGCGCGTGTGTGTGTGTGCGCGCGTGTGTGTGTGTGTGTGTATATGTGTGTGTGTGTGTGTGTGTGTGTGTATATGTGTATGTGTGTGTGTGTAGGATAGTGCTGGTGTGCGGGGAGATGGCTGGTCAGCAGGCAACTCGCTGGGCCGAAGGGCCTGTTTCCTTGCTGTATCTCTGAACTAACCCAAACTAAACTAAGACTACCAATTTCAGTCAAGGCTATCTTGCCCTCCTTTTTCACAGTGGTGAGGGGTGATCAAATATCTTGATTAGAACGGGTGTCAAGGGTTACGGGGGAATAGGCTGGAAAATAGGTTTAAGAGGCAGAGATCAGCCATGATTGAATGGTGGAGTGGACTCGATGGGCCGAATGGCCTAATTCTACTCCTTTAACTTGTGACCGATTGGGAAAGGGGGAGATGCAGCGAGACCTGGGTGTCATGGTACACCAGTCATTGAAGGTAGGCATGCAGGTGCAGCAGGCAGTAAAGAAAGCGAATGGTATGTTGGCTTTCATTGCAAAAGGATTTGAGTATAGGAGCAGGGAGGTTCTACTGCAGTTGTATAGGGTCTTGGTGAGACCACACCTGGAGTATTGCGTACAGTTTTGGTCTCCAAATCTGAGGAAGGACATTATTGCCATAGAGGGAGTGCAGAGACGATTCATCAGACTGATTCCTGGGATGTCAGGACTGTCTTATGAAGAAAGACTGGATAGACTTGGTTTATACTCTCTAGAATTTAGAAGATTGAGAGGGGATCTTATAGAAACTTACAAAATTCTTAAGGGGTTGGCCAGGCTAGATGCAGGAAGATTGTTCCCGATGTTAGGGAAGTCCAGGACAAGGGGTCACAGCTTAAGGATAAAGGGGAAATCCTTTAAAAACCGAGATGAGAAGAACTTTTTTCACGCAGAGAGTGGTGAATCTCTGGAACTCTCTGCCACAGAGGGTAGTCGAGGTCAGTTCATTGGCTATATTTAAGAGGGAGTTAGATGTGGCCCTTGTGGCTAAGGGGATCAGGGGGTATGGAGAGAAGGCAGGTACGGGATACTGAGTTGGATGATCAGCCATGATCATATTGAATGGCGGTGCAGGCTCGAAGGGCCGAATGGCCTACTCCTGCACCTAATTTCTATGTTTCTATGTGAACACTCGACGGTAAGAATGTAAGGACTGCACTGTGTAAGCAGACTTGAAGGCACTAAACCTTTGACTGTTATTACGGGAATCCAGGAGGTTTGTGGCAGTAATTAACTCCCTGCTGAGGCTAAGTATACGCTGCAAATTATACCGAGCCACCTCTGCTGCACTGTCAGGATTTGATTCATCAGGTCACGAGGAAGACTCAGACAGTCTGGTGTTGGGGACCTCCTGCCTGAGTGTTTCGACCCCGAAACGTCGCCCGATCCTTCTCTCCAGAGATGCTGCGTGTCCCGCTGAGTTACTGCAGTGTCTACGCGTGCTGCCATCTCCAACGTTCCACGTCGATGACAAAGCACAGTCTCTCTCCTCCAGCGAGTGCATTCAAGACCAACGTCAACTGATGTGAACGGCCTGGATAGGGTGGATGCGGGGAGGATGTTTCCAATGGTGGGAGAGTCTAGGGCCAGAATTAAACAACGCTCCTTCAGAAAACATATAAAGACATATAAAATTATAAAAGGGAGCTCACACCCCAGCGGTATGAATATTGACTTCTCTAACTTGTATTCACTGGAGTTTAGAAGGATGAGGAGATGGAATCTTATAGAAACCTAGAACCATAGAAATTAGGTGCAGGAGTAGGCCATTCGGCCCTTCGAGCCTGCACCGCCATTCAATATGATCATGGCTGATCATCCAACTCAGTATCCCGTACCTGCCTTCTCTCCATACCCTCTGATCCCCTTAGCCACAAGGGCCACATCTAACTCCCTCTTAAATATAGCCAATGAACTGTGACCTCTGGAGAGAAGGAATGGGTAATGTTTCGGATCATAGAAACATAGAAACATAGAAATTAGGTGCAGGAGTAGAGGCCATTCGGCCCTTCGAGCCTCCACCGCCATTCAATATGATCATGGCTGATCATCCAACTCAGTATCCCGTACCTGCCTTCTCTCCATACCCTCTGATCCCCTTATCCATAAGGGCCACATCTAACTCCCTCTTAAATATAGCCAATGAACTGTGGCCTCAACTACCCTCTGTGGCAGAGAGTTCCAGAGATTCACCACTCTCTGTGTGAAAAAAGTTCTTCCCATCTCGGTTTTAAAAGGATTTCCCCCTTATCCTTAAGCTGTGACCCCATGTCCTGGACTTCCCCAACATCGGGAACAAGGAGGTATAGAAACATATATAAAATTATAAAAGGACTGGACAAGCTAGACGCAGGAAAAATGTTCCCAATGTTGGGCGAGTCCAGAACCAGGGGCCACACACACACAGTCTCAGAATAAAGGGGAGGTCATTTAAGACTGAGGTGAGAAAAAACCTTTTCAGCCAGAGAGTTGTGAATTTGTGGAATTCCCTGCCACAGAGGGCAGTGGAGGCCAAGTCACTGGATGGATTTAAGAGAGAGTTAGCTCCAGGGGCTAGTGGAATCAAGGGATATGGGGAGAAGGCAGGCATGGGTTATTGATTGGGGACGATCAGCAAATGATTGGCGGTGCTCCATCGAAGGGCCGAATGGCCTCTTCCTGCACCTATTTTCTATGTTTCTAAAAGGAGTTGAGGAGGAATTTCTTCAATCGAAGGGCGGCGAATCTGTGGAATTCATCCCACAGACGATGGAGATTTTCAATGCGGAGATCGACAGATTCTTGATTAGTACGGGTGTCAGGGGTTATGGGGAGTAGGCAGGAGGATGGGGTTGAGAGGGAGTGATATTCCTTCTCCGAGACCTTCGGTTTCCTCCCACGCTCCAAAAGACGTACAGGTTTCTAGTTTGATCGGCTTGGTGTGTGGGGGGGGGGGGCCACCATCGACTCCACAGTCAAAAAGGCCCAACAGAGGATGTACTTCCTGCGGCAGCTGAGGAAACACAATCTGCCGTGGTCCAATGATGGTCCAATTCTACACGGCCATCGTAGAGTCTGTCCTCACCTTCTCCATCATTGTCTGGTTTGGCTCAGCCACCAAGCACGACATCCGGAGGCTGCAGCGAATCGTCCGATCAGCAGGGAAGATTATTGGCTGCAACCTTCCCTCCATTGACGAACTGTACACTGTGCAAGGGCCAGGAAGCGAGCGGGCAAGATCATCTCTGACCCCTCCTCACCCTGGCCACAAACTCTTTGAATCACTTCCCTCTGGAAGGCGACTCCGGACTGTCAAAGCTGCCACAGCCAGACATAAACACAGCTTTTATCCACGAGTGGTAGCTCTACTCAACAGCCAAAAATCTGTAGCCTCCCTTTGATCTGGTATTTTGTTGCTTGATCAATGGTGTTTTATCATTCATGTTTTATTATTATTAATGTTTAGTGTTTCCTGTGTCATTCGTAACTGTCACTGTTGTTACTTGTGGGCGGAGCACCAAGGCAAATTCCTTGTATGTGAATACTTGGCCAATAAACTTACTTACTTACTTCAATGTAAAATTGTCCCCTAGTGTGTGTGTGTGTGTGTGTGTAGGACAGTGTTGGTGTGCGGGGATCGCTGGTCGGCGCGGACTCGGTGTTTCCGCGCTGTATCTCAACTAAACTAAAGAACGCTCTCACAAGCCTCTTTGTAATTCATCGCTGCCAGGACCACCGTTAGTGCCTCTCATACAAACTCCTCTCCCGGGGCCCGGCCGATGTCTCCTTTGTGCTCACTGCTCTAACACCAGCTGAAGAACTCGCTGTCCTGAGGGCATTGTCCTCCTGGCTCTCCGTCCCCTTGGGAAGAGCCCCGACCATTACTGTCTGCTCGAGGTTGCAAGCCGCACATTAATCTGCGCTGTTGCGTCTCTTTAGCTACAGGAAACAATATTCATACCGCTGGGGTGTAAACTAACCAAGCAAAAAATATGAGGTGCTGTTCCTCCAATTTGCACTGGGCCTCACTCTGACAACTGAGGAGGCCCCAGGACAGAAAGGTCGCTGTAACAATAGACAATAGACAATAGGTGCAGGAGTAGAGGCCATTCGGCCCTTCGAGCCAGCACCGCCATTCAATGTGATCATGGCTGATCATCCAACTCAGTATCCCATCCCTGCCTTCTCTCCATACCCCCTGATCCCTTTAGCCACAAGGGCCACATCTAACTCCCTCTTGTCTCTGTACTGTAGACGGCCAAACATAGAAACATAGACAATAGGTGCAGGAGTTGAGGCCATTCGGCCCTTCGAGCCAGCACCGCCATTCAATGTGATCATGGCTGATCATCCAACTCAGTATCCCATCCCTGCCTTCTCTCCATACCCCCTGATCCCTTTAGCCACAAGGGCCACATCTAATGCATTTCGTTGTCTCTGTACTGTACACTGACAATGACAATTAAAATTGAATCTGAATCTAACTCCCTCTTAAATATAGCCAATGAACTGTGTGGCCTCAACTACCTTCTGTGGCAGAGAATTCCACAGATTCACCACTCTTTAAGAGGCCTATCTAGCTCTCTCTTGAAAGTATCCAGAGAACCGGCCTCCACCGCCCTGCCCTCTGAGGCGGAGAATTCCACAGACTCACAACTCTCGGTGAGAAAAAGTGTTTCCGCGTCTCCGTTCTAAATGGCTTACCCCTTATTCTTAAACTGTGTGTGTGTGTGTGGCCCCTGGTTCTGGACTGTGGGAGTGGGAAGTGTTTTGCAAACGGGAGGTCAGGTGGGTCCATGCAGACTGAGCGGAGGTGTTCAGCAAAACGATCGCCCAGTCCATGCTTGGTCTCGCCGATGTATAAGAGTCCACGCCCTCAACAGCGGAGACAGAAATATTGAAACAAATATAAAGGTTATACGAATCACTTTATCATCAGCTACAATAACATCAAAATCAAGGAACAAGCTCGTTCACACCAAGGAGAAATATGTCAAACAATTCGCTTTCAAATGAGACCAATGGTCTGAGTATTAATCGAAAAGCAAAGATGAATGATGCTGAAAATCTGAGATAAAAAACAGAAAATACAGGGAGAAAGATAGAGGATTAATATTGAAGGAATGGGTAACGTTTCGGGTCGAGACCTTTCTTCAGACTGAAGACGGATCAGGCAGCATCTCTGGAGAGAAGGAATGGGTGATCTTTCAGTCGAACCTTTCTTCAGACTGAAGAAGGGTCTCGACCCGAAACGTCGCCCATTCCTTCTCTCCTCCTGTTTTTTGTGTGCCTATCTTCAGATTGATACTTCAGGTCGATGGCCTTTCAACTGAATCCGAAACGTTTCTCTGGTTCTCTCTCCATGGCCGCTGCCTGGTCTGCGGAGTATTTCCGGCATTCTGTCTTAATCTGAGCGTTGAAGACGAGACAATGATATGGGGTTGGAGGAGCTCTTCCCAACTGATGGATGAATAAGTGTCAGGAAGGTGAACATCTGAAAAGTTTGCTCTCCTTCATCTCCCTGTCCATTAACTGAGTCTAGTGTATAGATACGGCGCGGAAAGAGGCCCTTCGGCCCATGGAGTCTGTGCCGACCAGCGATCCCTGCACACTAACACTATCCTACCCACTAGGGGACAATTAGCTATATTTACCGAAGCCAATTAACCCACAAACCTGCATGTCTATGGAATGTGGGAGGAAACCGGAGCGCCCGGAGAAAACCCACTCAGGATCGAAGGAAGGAGGTGAAATTTCTTCAATCAGAGGGTGGTGAATCTGTGGATACTTTCAAGAGTTGTGGAGGCCACAAGTCAGTGGATATTTTTAAGGATAGATCAGAGATAGATAGATTCTTGATTAGTGCGGGTGTCAGAGGTTATGGGGAGAAGGCAGGAGAATGGGGTTGGGAGGGAGAGATAGATCAGCCGCGATTGAATGGCGGAGTAGACTTGATGGGCCGAATGGCCTGATTCTGCTCCTATCACTAATGAACCTGAGCCAGGAGGCAGGATGGAAGCCAGGTCTCCGGAGCGGTGAGGCAGCACGTGCGGTTACGGAGCGCACACTGGTCGGAAATTCATAATTGCAAATTAAGTTTAGTCTTAGCCAAGAGGGGAGGGTGGCACGGTGGCGCAGCGGTAGAGTTGCTGCCTTGCAGCGCGGGGGAATCTGGGTTCGATCCCGACGACGGGCGCTGTCTGTACGGAGTTTGCACGAGCTCCCCGTGACCTGCGTGGGTTTTCCCCGAGGTCTTCTGCTTCCTCCTGCGCTCCAAAGACGTGCAGGTTTGAAGGTTAACGGACTTGGTATAAGTGTAAATTATCCCTGGTGTGTTTGTAGGGTAGTGTGCGGGGATCGCTGGTCGGTGCAGACTGGGTGGGCCGAAGGACCTGTTTCTGGGCTGTATCTCGAAACTAAACTAAACTAAAATGGGTGGTTTCACAATATGGAAAGACAGCGGGGAGTAACGTAGAGAATTAAAAAACAGTGTAATCACCACTTTAGACGTTTTCTGCTGTCAGGGTATTGATTTGAGAAGTGAGTGCTCTCCATAACACAGGATTTATTCCTGGTATAAAATTCTCATGCAGAATAAATCACCAGGTTGTAAATCAGAAATCGGCAGAGAGGAATTAAAATGGATGCCGCGAGGAGTGTATCTGTGCGTCCTCAGTTCCAGTTTTCTCCTCTTAACGAGGGTTACATCCTTCACTGGCGCTGTTCTTGATCCCCTAGCTCTGATCCCCGGCACCTAATCTGTCAAAGAAACAAGCCAAGTGTTAATGAGTAGGAAGGAACTGCAGGTGTTGCTTCAAACCGAAGACAAACACAAAACGCTGGAGTAACTCAGCGGGACAGGCCGCATCTCCAGAGAGAAGGAACGGGCGGCGTTTCGGGTCGAGACTTTTTCTTCGGACTGGTTCGGGATAAAGGGAAACGAGAGATCTGAGAGAGGGTGGTGGGTGTATGGAATGATTTGCCAGAGGAGGTAGTTGAGGCTGGGACTATCGCAACATTTAAGAACCATTTAAATCGGTAACATAGAAACATAGAAATTAGGTGCAGGAGTAGAGGCCATTCGGCCCTTCGAGCCTGCACCGCCATTCAATATGATCATGGCTGATCATCCAACTCAGTATCCCGTACCTGCCTTCTCTCCATACCCTCTGATCCCCTTGGCCACAAGGGCCACATCTAACTCCCTCTTAAATATAGCCAATGAACTGTGTGGCCTCAACTACCCTCTGTGGCAGAGTTCCAGAGATTCACCACTCTCTGTGTGAAAAAAGTTCTCCTCATCTCGGTTTTAAAGGATTTCCCCCTTATCCTTAAGCTGTGACCCCTTGTCCTGGACTTCCCCAACATCGGGAACAATCTTCCTGCATCTAGCCTGTCCAACCCCTTAAGAATTTTGTTCATGGTACATGGATAGGACAGGTTTAGAGGGATAAGGGCCAAACGCAGGCAGGTGGGACTAGTGTAGATGGGGCATTGAGCCATGGAATCTGACAGTGTGGAAACAGGGAGTGCAGCGTTGGTTCACCAGGTTAATTCCCGAGATGGCGGGACCGTCATATGTTGATAGAATGGAGCGTCTGGGCTTGTATACTCTGGAATTTATAAGGATGAGAGGGGATCCTATTGAAACATATAAGATTTATTAAGGGATTGGACACGCTAGAGGCAGGAAACATGTTCCCGATGTTGGGAACTAAGTCCAGAACTAAGGGCCACAGTTTACGAATAAGGGGTTGGCAATTTAGAACGAAGACGAGGAAAAACTTTTTCACCCAGAGAGTTGTGAATCTGTGGAATTCTCTGCCTCAGTGGGCGGTGGAGGAGGGAGATGGCAGCCCTGTTTGTCTTTTCCATCCTCTATTTTTAGCGTTTGGTTAAAGTTTGTTTCCTTTCTCTCGGACTTACCATTGGTGCGGATCCCTTGACTGGGATCGCTCCCACCGCGGCCTGCGGACTTACTTACTATCAAGGGCTCGCAGTCTTGGGAGAGGCTAGGCGGGATCTGCAACACTCGAGGGTCGATCGCACGGCGCGGGGAAGCTGATCGCCTCGACGCGTAGGGCCCGAACACTGCCGTCTACGGGACTCAAGACCATCCCGTCAAAGGGGGGCTCGAGGCCCCCGACCGAGGAAGAACAACAAGGGAAGGACTTGGAACTTTATGTTGCCTTCCATAGAAACATAGAAAACATAGAAATTAGGTGCAGGAGTAGGCCATTCGGCCCTTCGAGCCTGCACCGCCATTCAATATGATCATGGCTGATCATCCAACTCAGTATCCCGTACCTGCCTTCTCTCCATACCCCCTGATCCCCTTAGCCACAAGGGCCACATCTAACTCCCTCTTAAATATAGCCAATGAACTGTGGCCTCAACTACCCTCTGTGGCAGAGAGTTCCAGAGATTCACCACTCTCTGTGTGAAAAAAGTTCTTCTCATCTCGGTTTTAAAGGATTTCCCCCTTATCCTTAAGCTGTGACCCCTTGCCCTGGACTTCCCCAACATCGGGAACAATCTTCCTGCATCTAGCCTGTCCAACCCCTTAAGAATTTTGTAAGTTTCTATAAGATCCCCTCTCAATCTTCTAAATTCTAGAGAGTATAAACCAAGTCTATCCAGTCTTTCTTCATAAGACAGTCCTGACATCCCAGGAATCAGTCTGGTGAACCGTCTCTGCACTCCCTCTATGGCAATAATGTCCTTCCTCAGATTTGGAGACCAAAATTACATGCAATACTCCAGGTGTGGTCTCACCAAGACCCTGTACAACTGCAGTAGAACCTCCCTGCTCCTATACTCAAATCCTTTTGTTATGAACACAGTGGGGAATGTGTAGGAGCCACTGTGGTGGATGTTTATGTTAAAATGTGTTTTTTTCATTCTGTTGCTTTTTAAATTGTCTGACTGACCTGGCCAATGAATTTTCACTACACCAACTGTTGTATGTGACAATAAGTGAACTCAGAAGGCAGTGGAGGCTAATTATCTGGATGCTTTCAAGAGGAACGGGGTACTGATTGGGGATACGGGGAGAAGGCAGGAGCTGATTGGGGATGATCAGCCATGATCACAACGAATGGCGGTGCTGGCTGGAAGGGCTGAATGGCCTCTACTCCTGCACCTATTGTCTATTCAGCTCAATTTGCCCACACTGGATTGCTACCAGAGTCGAACTGTGCAGGAAGTCGTATATCGTATTAAATCCTAATTCTGAAACGTGATTCGATTCTTCCCTAGAGTTTACGAACGATTCAGACAGTCTACCTTGAAAACTGGCTTCCCTGGGGTGCGATTAGCTATCTCCCGCAGTCAGTGAACTCTTAACTCATTCAGAATGAAAGGAGGACATTCTCACCCACTCAAAGCCCTGCCGTGGTGCTGGCTTCCCACAGGCACCCCTGAACCAATTTAAAATCCTGTACCTTAGAGCCCCCGAGTCATAGAGTGATACAGCCTGGAAACAGGCCATTCAGCCCAACTGGTCCAACTGCACTAGTCCCACCTGCCTGCGTTTTACCCATTTCCCTCCAAACCTGTCCTATACGTGTACCTGTCTAACTGCTTCTTACATGTTGCGATAGTCCCTGCCCCAGCTACCTCCTCTGGCAGCTCGTTCCATACACCCACCACCCTTTGCGTGGAAAGGTTACACCCCTCAGATTCCGATTTAAATCTTTTCCCCTTTCTGATTTGCGGTGGAGTTGCTACCTCACAGCGCTGGAAACCCCGGTTCGATCCTGACCAGCGGTGCTGTCTGTACGGAGTTTGCACGTTTCCCCCACCCCCGTGGATAGGACGGGTTTGGAGGGATGCGGACCAAATCGGGCAGGTGGGACTAGTGTAGCTGGGACATGTGGGCTAGTGTGGGCGAGTTGGGCCGAAGGGCCTGTTTCCACGCTGTATCACTCGAAAAGGATTTGAATATAGGAGCAGGGAGGTTCTACTGCAGTTGTACAGGGTCTTGGTGAGACCACACCTGGAGTATTGCGTACAGGTTTGGTCTCCAAATCTGGGGAAGGACATTCTTGCCATAGAGGGAGTGCAGAGAAGGTTCACCAGACTGATTCGTGGGATGTCAGGACTTTCATCTTTCATGTGAAGAAAGACTGGATAGACTTGGCTTGTACTCGCTAGAATTTAGGAGATTGAGGGGCGATCTTATAGAAACTTACAAAATTCTTAACAGGCTAGATGCAGGAAGATTGTTCGCGATGTTGGGGAAGTCCAAGACAAGGGGTCACAGCTTAAGGATAGAGGGGAAATCCTTTAAGACCGAGACAAGGGGTCACAGCTTAAGGATAAGGGGGAAATCCTTTAAAACCGAGATGAGAAGAACTTTTTTCACACAGATAGTGGTGAATCTGTGGAATTCTCTGCCACAGAAGGTAGTTGAGGCCACAGTTCATTGGCTATATTTAAGAGGGAGTTAGATGTGGCCCTTGTGGCTAAGGGGATCAGAGGGTATGGAGAGAAGGCATGTACGGGATGCTGAGTTAGATGATCAGCCATGATCATATTGAATGGCGGTGCAGGCTCGAAGGGCCGAATGGCCTACTCCTGCACCTAATTTCTATGTTTCTATGAGATGAGAAAAACATTTTTCACACAGAGAGTGGTGAATCTCTGGAATTCTCTGCCACAGAAGGCAGTTGAGGCCACAGTTCATTGGCTATATTTAAGAGGGAGTTAGATGTGGCCCTTGTGGCTAAGGGGATCAGAGGGTATGGAGAGAAGGCAGGGATGGGATACTGAGTTGGATGATCAGCCATGATCACAATGAATGGCGGTGCAGGCTCGAAGGGCCGAAAGACCTACTCCTGCACCTATTTTCTATGTTTCTATGACACTATGAGGCAGCCATTTTAGATGGGTTTGCGCTGAGTGACATGGAGATTGTCTGATGGGCCGTACAATGAACAATCAGGTGCTTATTTGTTGTTATTTAATTACTATATTTGAAAGATCATGCGTCTGAGCGCAAATCAATTCCAGCCTGAATTAAATTTACTTAAATATCATTCCCGGCTGATGGGAATTGATTGTCCATTAAGCAGGCTTAAAAACATGAATGATATTCTTTTGCGTTTTGCAATCGACTTGAGAGGAAGAGACACAATGCTGCTGTTCCCCCTCCCATTCCGAATCCGACCTTTCTGTCCCGGGCCCCCTCCATGGCCAGAGTGAGCAACACCGGAAATTGGAGGAGCAGCAGCTCATATTCCGCTTGGGCAGTCTGCACCCTAGCGGCATAAACATTGAATTCTCCAATTTCCGATAGCCCTTGCTGTCTCCTCCCCTTCTCAGCTCTCCTCAGCCCTCGGGCTCCTCCTCTTCCTTTTTCCTTTCTTCTCCACACCCCCCCCACCATCCTACATCAGTCTGAAGAAGGGTTTTTTCGGCCAGAAACGTTGCCTATTTCCTTCGCTCCGCAGATGCTGCTGCACCTGCTGAGTTCCTCCAGCACTAAACTGTAAGCTGACAAATGGAGCATAAATAGACAATAGACAATAGGTGCAGGAGTAGAGGCCATTCGACCCTTCGAGCCAGCACCGCCATTCAATGTGAATCATGGCTGATCATCCCCAATCAGTACCCCGTTCCTGCCTCCTCCCCATATCCCCTGACTCCGCTATTTTTAAGAGCCCCATCTAGCTCTCTCTTGAAAGCATCCAGAGAACTGGCCTCCACCGCCCTCTGAGGCAGAGAATTCCACAGACTCACAACTCTCTGTGAGAAAAAGAGTTTCCTCGTCTCCGTTCTAAATGGCCGACCCCTTATTCTTAAACTGTGTGTGTGTGGCCCCTGGTTCTGCCCCCCCTCCCCCCAACATCGGGAACATGTTTCCTGCCTCTAGCGTGTCCAAACCCTTAACAATCTTATGTGTTTCAATGAGATATCCTCTCATCCTTCTAAACTCCAGAGTGTACAAGCCCAGCCGCTCCATTCTCTCAGCAAATAACGAATGAGATATCATTTGAAATAATGGTTGTTCTAAGTTTGAAAATCCCAGTTATTAATACACATCCCTGTGAAATGTCGGTTCTTTTTATTAGTTAAAGCACAGTTCACAGTGGGGAATATTGACAATAAAACCTGCTATTGCTTCCCTTCTGGGTATGTAATATTTAACAAAGACATATTGCCTGGAATAATCTAGGTGTGAATTATTCAGCACCTTGCGAATGGTACAACTGATGAGGTAAGCCAAGTTTCTGTGGTAAAATTCATCCTTCAAGATGCTAGTTTGTCCGATTTACAAAGTCGTGGAGACCCAGAAGTTCATAAGTGATAGCAGAATCAGGCCATTCGGCCCATAGAGTCTACTCCGCCATTCAAACATGGCCGAACTATCTCATCCTCCTCATCCCGTTCCCCTGCCATCGGCCCGACCCGCCGAGTTACTCCAGCGCTTTTTGTTCTGAGCAGAAGAATTCTGGGCAGAGAGGGCATTCAGGGACAGCAGGCAGTGAAGAAAACGAATGGCATGTTGGCCTTCATTGTGAGAAGATTTCAGTTTAGGAGTTGTACAGAGCCCTGGTGAAAACAGCACCTGGAGTATTGTGTGCAGTTTTGGTCTCCTAATTTGAGTAAGTACATTCTTGCTATTGAGGGACTGCAGCGTAGGTTCACCAGGTTAATTCCCGGGATGGCGGGACTGTCATATGATGAAAGAATAGATCGACTGGGCTTGTATTCACTGGAATTTAGAAGGATGAGAGGGAATCTTATAGAAACATATAACATTCTTAAGGGATTGGACAAGCTAGATGCAGGAAAAATGTTCCTAATGTTGGGGGGAGTCCAGAACCAGGGGTCACAGTTTAAGGATAAGGGTAGGCCATTTAGGACCGAGATGAGGAAAAACTTTTTCTCACAGAGAATATGTGGAATTCTTTGGCACAGAAGGCAGTGGAGGCCAATTTACTGGATGTTTTCAAGAGAGAGTTGGATAGAGCTCTTAGGGCTGACGGAATCAAGGGGAGAAAGCAGGAACGGGGTACTGATTCTGAATGATCAGCCGCGATCATATTGAATGGCGGTGCAGGCTCGAAGGGCCAAATGGCCTACTCCTGCACCTGTTTTCTGTGTGGCTATATTTCTATGTGGCAGGACTTTCCACTCTACAGAGAAGCAAAGAAATCCAAGCCAATTGTTTTGCCCACTCATCAGAAGCGTAAATCGATTCAAGAAAAGCGGTTGCGGGAAAAATGGAAGACAGATGCAGAGGAATAAAGCCGTCACCAAGCGGCAACTCTCTGATGTACGGCGTGTCCCACCGCGCTATTTAAACATCTGCTTTACCTGAGCAACTCGCCAGACAGGACGAGTGATTGCAAATTAAACTTCCCACAGATGCCGCTTAACGTGCTGTGTTTAGTTCACTCAGTCTGCTTGGATGTTTAAATTAAAAGATATCTCCCTCACAATGTCCTAAAAACAAGCTGTTGGTCGAGGCCCGTTGCCATGGTTGTTCCACATTAGCTAACTTCCGGCGGCCATTTTCTTTTCCATGGCGCTCGTAAGGTCATAAGGTCATAAGTGGTGGGAGCAGAATTAAGGGCCTGTCCCACATTCACGACTTAATTCACGACCATTTTTACTCGTGGACATTTTACATCAGGCTAGAAAAAACGCCCCGGCCTACTTGATGCCTCGAGTACCTACGACTAGCATCACCGCGTAGCTACGACCTCCTGACGACCATGCTGCGAGTATGAGTCAAGGGCAAACCCGGTAGAGGTCGTGAAAGCGGGACTAGCCCTTTAGGCCATTCAGCCCATCGAGTGTACCCCGCCTATCGACCGTGGCTAATCTACCTCTCCCTCCTCACCCCATTCTCCTGCCTTCTCCACATAACCCCTGACACCCGTGCTAATCAAGAATAACCATATAACAATTACAGCACGGAAACAGGCCATCTCGACCCTTCTAGTCCGTGACGAACACATATTCTCCCCTAGTCCCATCTACCTGCGCTCAGACCATAACCCTCCATTCCCTTCCCGTCCATATAACTATCCAATTTATTTTTAAATGATAAAAAAACGAACCAGCCTCCACCACCTTCACTGGAAGCTCATTCCACACAGCCACCACTCTCTGAGTAAAGAAGTTCCCCCTCATGTTACCCCTAAACTTCAATCCCTTAATTCTCAAGTCATGTCCCCTTGTTTGAATCTTCCCTACTCTCAGTGGGAAAAGCTTTTCCACGTCAACTCTGTCTATCCCTCTCATCATTTTAAAAACCTCTATCAAGTCCCCCCTTAACCTTCTGCGCTCCAAAGAATAAAGCCCTAACTTGTTCAGCCTTTCTCTGTAACTTAGTTGCTGAAACCCAGGCAACATTCTAGTAAATCTCCTCTGTACTCTCTCTATTTTGTTGACATCCTTCCTATAATTAGGCGACCAAAATTGTACACCATACTCCAGAATTGGCCTCCACCAATGCCTTGTACAAGAATCTATCTATCTCTGTCGAAAAAAAACCCATTGACAACATGGCCTCCACAGCCTTCTGTGGCAACGAATTCCACAGATTCACTAAAGAAATTCCTCCTCATCTCCTTCGTAAAGGAACATCCTTTAATTCTAAGGCTGTGACCGCTAGTCCTGGGCTCACCCCCTAGTGTAAACATCCTCTCCACATCCACTCTGTCCAGGTCTTTTACTCTTAACACTATCAATACGTTCCAGTCTGTACTCAAAACGCAAACACACTCCCTAAAGTCGAATGAAACCTGGGCCTAACTGATCTCCCGGTTGCTAAACACTTTAACTCCCCCTCCCATTCGCACTCTGACCTTTCTGTCCTGGGCCTCCTCCACTGTCAGAGTGAGGCCCAGCGCAAATTAGAGGAACAGCGCCTCATATTTCGCTTGGGCAGCGGTATCAATATTGACTTCTCTAACTTCAAAGTCGCCTGTCGGCACGGTAGAGTCACCGCCTTTCAGCGCTTTCAACGCCAGAGCCGCAGGTTCGATCCCGACTACGGGCGCTGTCTGTGCAGAGTTGGTACGTTCTCCCCGCGCGGGTTTTCTCCGAGATCTCCGGTTGCCTCCCACGCTCCAGGCTTGTAGGTCAACGGGCGGGTGCAGGGTAGTGTTAGTGTGCGGGGATCGCTGGTCGGCGCGGACTCGGTGGGCCGAAGGGGCCTGTTTCCGCGCTGTATCTCTAAACTAAACTGAAACTGAACCGAATTCCTTACAGTTCCCCTCATTTCACCGCACCTCCCCCCCTCCCTTCACCGAACAGCCGTGAGCGTCTTAGGAGGTTTGAGTTGATACACTAACGAGCTGCTGAATCTTGCAGCCCTGGACTTCCCCAGTCTGCGGTACGTGACAGCCTTGGTCTGCTGCTCCAGTTTGGTGAACAGCAGGGGATACATTATGTGCCCAGCGTGAGTTGCCATGTTTGATTCCCTTCCCTTCTCAAGTGCTGCTACATGGTAGGACAAGAGCTGGGTTTATTGCCACCGCTTCACATACGCTCAGACGTTCTCGGAGCAGAATTAGGCCACTCGGCCCATCGGGTCTATTCACCATTCAATCACGGCTGGTCTATCTCTCCCTCCTAACCCCATTCTCCTGCCTTCTCCCCATAACATAGAAACATAGAAACATAGAAATTAGGTGCAGGAGTAGGCCATTCGGCCCTTCGAGCCTGCACCGCCATTCAATATGACCATGGCTGATCATCCAACTCAGTATCCCGTACCTGCCTTCTCTCCATACCCTCTGATCCCCTTGGCCACAAGGGCCACATCTAACTCCCTCTTAAATATAGCCAATGAACTGGCCTCAACTACCCTCTGTGGCAGAGAGTTCCAGAGATTCACCACTCTTTGTGTGAAAAAAGTTCTCCTCATCTCGGTTTTAAAGGATTTCCCCCTTATCCTTAAGCTGTGACCCCTTGTCCTGGACTTCCCCAACATCGGGAACAATCTTCCTGCATCTAGCCTGTCCAACCCCTTAAGAATTTTGTAAGTTTCTACAAGATCCCCTCTCAATCTCCTAAATTCTAGAGAGTATAAACCAAGTCTATCCAGTCTTTCTTCATAAGACAGTCCTGACATCCCAGGAATCAGTCTGGTGAACCGTCTCTGCACTCCCTCTATGGCAATAATGTCCTTCCTCAGATTTGAATGGCAATGATCTCGCAATACTCCAGGTGTGGTCTCACCAAGACCCTGTACAACTGCAATAACCCCCGACACCCGGCCTAATCAGGAATCTGTTAATCTCCATTTAAAAAATATTGCCTGGTATAATCTAAGTGCAAGTTATTCAGCACCTCAAGGACCTGTTCCACTTTCACGACTTAATTCAAAACCTCTGCCGACTTTTAGGGACCTAAAAACAAAATTCAAGAGCGTGGTAATCTCCGAACTCCTGCGATCTTCCACGACTATGTTCACGAACTCCTACGAATTCCCACGGCTATTTCGACGCCCTCCTTACGAGTAAAAAGTTGCAATTTCTTTCATCCCGACCATTTTTTGTTTACTCGTGGACATTTTTTGCCGGGCTGGAAAAAACGTCCCGACTTACCTGATGCCACGAGTGCCTCGGACTGGCGTTTACGAGCCGCTACGATACATCTACGGGACTACTACGGACTCGTTACGAACATTCTGCGAGTTTGAATCAAGGGGAAAACTCGGGAGAATTCGTGAATAACTCCGGAAAGTGGGACAGGCCCTTGATGAATGTAACAAACGATGATGTAAGCCAAGCACAGCTTTCTGTGGTAACATTCATCCTTTAAGATGCTAGTTTGTATGATTTACAAAGCTATAGAGACCCACAACTTCATAAGTGATAGGAGCAGAATTAGGCCATTCGGCCCATCGAGTCTACTTCACCATTCAATCACGGCTGATCTATCTCTCCCTCCCAACCACACTCCCCTGCCTTCTCCCCATAACCCCTGACACCCGTACTAATCAAGAATAGAAACATAGAAACATAGAAAATAGGTGCAGGAGTAGGCCATTCGGCCCTTCGAGCCTGCACCGCCATTCAATATGATCATGGCTGATCATCCAACTCAGTATCCTGTACCTGCCTTCTCTCCATACCCCCTGATCCCTTTAGCCACAAGGGCTTCATCTAACTCCCTCTTAAACATAGCCAATGAACTGTGGCCTCAACTACATTCTGTGGCAGAGAATTCCACAGATTCACCACTCTCTGTGTGAAAAATGTTTTTCTCATCTCAGTCCTAAAAGATTTCCCCCTTATCCTTAAACTGTGTGACCCCTTGTTCTGGACTTCCCCAACATTGGGAACAATCTTCCTGCATCTAGCCTGTCCAACCCCTTAAGAATTTTGTAAGTTTCTATAAGATCCCCCCTCAACCTTCTAAATTCTAGCGAGTACAAGCCGAGTCTATCCAGTCTTTCTTCATATGAAAGTCCTGACATCCCAGGAATCAGTCTGGTGAACCTTTTCTATCTATCTCTGCCGTAAAAATATCCACGGACTTGGCCTCCACAGCCGTCTGTGGCAATGAATTCCACAGATTCACCACCCTCTGACTAATGAAAATCCACCGTATCTCCTTCCTAAAAGAACGCCCTTTAATTCTGAGGCTGTGCCCTCTGGTCCTAGACTCTCCCACTAGTGGAAAAATCCTCTCCACATCCACTCTCTCCAGGCCTTTCACTATTCTGTACGTTTGAAGGTTAATTGGCTTCAGTAAAATGTTAATTTGTCTCTAGTGTGTGTAGGGTGGTGTTAAGGGCCAGTCCCACTGTACGAGGTAATTGAAGAGTTCTCCCGAATTTTCCCGATTCGAACTCGGAGAATATCCGTCGCGGGTCCGTAGGAGTTCGTGGTCGTCTCGTAGCGGCTCGCACGAGTAAAAAGTAACCATTTGTTTTCATCACGAGTATTTTTTTACTCGTGGGCATTTTGCGCAGGGGTGAAAACACGTCACGGGTTTACCGGATTTCCCGAGTACGAGACGTCCACGAACTCCTGCGGACCCGCTACGGACATTCTCCGAGATCGAATCAGGGGAAAACTCGGGAGAACTCTTGGATTACCCCGTACAGTGGGGACTGTGTCGGCAC
>NC_073420.1:900000-910000 GCF_028641065.1 Leucoraja erinaceus
ATCCTTAAACTGTGTGTGGCCCCTTGTTCTGGACTTCCCCAACATCGGGAACAATCTTCCTGCATCTAGCCTGTCCAACCCCTTAAGAATTTTGTAAGTTTCTATAAGATCCCCCCCTCAATCTCCTAAATTCTAGAGAGTATAAACCGAGTCTATCCAGTCTTTCTTCATAAGGCAGTCCTGACATCCCAGGAATCAGTCTGGTGAACCGTCTCTGCACTCCCTCTATGGCAAAAGAGTGCTTAAAAACAGGCCGGGTGGAGTATTGGATCGTTGCGGGACAGAGGTGGAGGCTTTGGAAAGGGCGCAGAGAGTTATACCATGAGGTAAACATAGACACAAAATGGCGGAACAACTCAGGTAAACATAGACACAAAATGGCGGAACAACTCAGCAGGACACGCAGCATCTCTGGAGAGAAGGAACGGTTGACCTTTCGGGCTGAGACCCTTCTACACACGTTTGCAAGAACAGTGCCTGGATTAGAGGGTTTCAGCTGCAGGCAGAGGCTGGATAGACTTAGTTCAGGTTAGTTTCGAGTTACAGCGCGGAGAGACGGGGCCATCGGCACACCGACCAGCGATCCCCGCGCATTAACGCATCCTAAGCACGCTGGGGACAATTTTACATTTTGCACCGCCAAACCTGGACGTAGTTTGGAGTGTGGGAGGAAACCGGGGATCTTGGAGAAAGTCCACGCGGTCACGGGGAGAACGTACAAACTAGTAGATAATGGACATCGCGAACCAGAGGACATAGGCAGTGAAGAAAGCGAATGGTATGTTAGCTTTCATAGCAAAAGGATTTGAGTATAGGAGCAGGGAGGTTCTACTGCAGTTGTACAGGTCTTGGTGAGACCACACCTGGAGTATTGCGTACAGTTTTGGTCTCCAAATCTGAGGAAGGACATTATTGCCGTAGAGGGAGTGCAGAGAAGGTTCACCAGACTGATTCCTGGGATGTCAGGACTTTCATATGAAGAAAGACTGGATAGACTTGGTTTATACTCTCTGGAATTTAGAAGATTGAGAGGGGATCTTATAGAAACTTACAAAATTCTTAAGGGGTTGGACAGGCTAGATGCAGGAAGATTGCTCCCGATGTTGGGGAAGTCCAGGACAAGGGGTCACAGCTTGAGGATAAAGGGGAAAGTCCTTTAAAACCGAGATGAGAAGAACTTTTTCACACAGAGAGTGGTGAATCTCTGGAACTCTCTGCCGCAGAGGGTAGTCGAGGCCACAGTTCATTGGCTATATTTAAGAGGGAGTTAGATGTGGCCCTTGTGGCTAAGGGGATCAGAGGGTATGGAGAGAAGGCAGGTACGGGATACTGAGTTGGATGATCAGCCATGATCATATTGAATGGCGGTGGAGGCTCGAAGGGCCGAATGGCCTCTACTCCTGCACCTAATTTCTATGTTTCTATGTTTCTATAAGGATGAAGGCGCAAGGATAAATGGCGGGCCTTGTCAAGGCCTATGTTTCTATAGGTTTAAGCCCCCCCCCTCCCTATTCCCCGCCTCTCTCCGGGCTCAGTAACCACGGCAACAGGCCGATACATGCGAGACGTTGGGACGCCAGCGTGCGAACCCAATGCGTCAGCGATACGCCACTGATGGTGGCGCGCGAGGGTTTCGTGCAGCACGAGCTCCTGGAACGCCGCTCGGTACCGCGCGCAACTCCACGCCCCACCACGCCTCTCCATGCGCCCGTCTCACGCTGCCCACACGTGCGTCACAACGCGACCACCCACATTTTTTGGAGGCCGTGTAAATGGCGCCAAGTGGGACAGGCCCTTAAGAATTTCATTGTTCTCTCTGGGATATCGGACAACAAAACACTAAATTCCGTTCCCTTACGATGTGCCGTGTCACCAATAGATGGGGCTGGAGTTGAGCAGTTCAGAAAGTAAACACTCCTTATGGGCGCACTAGTAACCTTTCAGCTGATTTTGTGTGTGTGGTGTTTTCAGCAAGGCTCGTCTGGTCACCATTTCTACTTCAAACGCCCCCTCCTCTGACTTTTTTCACCCAGAGAGTTGTGAATCTGTGGGATTCTCTGCCACAGAAGGCACTGGAGGCCAATTCACTAGATGTTTTCAAGAGAGAGTTAGATAGAGCTCTTAGGGATAACGGAATCAAGAGTTGGGAGGAAAAAGCTGGAATGTGGATGATCAGCCGTGATTATATTGAATGGCGGTGCTGGCTCGAAGGGCTGAATGGCCTCTACTCCTGCACCTATTTTCTATGGTCAATGTTTCTATATAATGTTTATTGTGGGAATCAGAAGGTCCGCACAGCATAGCAACCGAGGGAAGCCATTCATTGGTTCCATATCTCTTAAAGGGCCTTGTCCCACTTAGGCGACTTTATCCGTGATTTTATCGTTGACTTGCCGCCGCCCGTCATATGCCGTTCCAGGTCGCCGAATATTTTCAATATGTTGAAAATCCAGCGGGGACCAGAACAAGGTACGAACGACTCTTTGGACGACTACTCACGACCGTACAGGCCTCACCCCGCGACATGTCGCCCGTACGGTCTGAGTCGTCTCCTCAGTCGCCCCGAAGAGTCGTAGCGTCTTTCTGGTCGCCGCTGGAGGTTATCCATTTTGGTTGCAAAAAATTTTCGGAGACTATTATCTAAACGGGTGCCCGCATCGCCGAAAGGGTCGATGCAGCGAGACTGGGCCCCATGGTACTCCAGTCATTGAAGGTAGGCATGCAGGTTTGACCTGCCAGCAGGCAGTAAGAAAAGCAAATGGTATGAAATCTATGGCTATTCATTGCAACAGGATTTGAGTATAGAGCAGAGAGGGTGCACTGCAGTTGTAGGCGGTGCTTGGTGGACTGCACCGCCTGGAGTATTGCGATACATGGCTGATCATCCAAATCTGAGGATCCCATTATTGCCATAGAGTGAGTGCCCCCTGATCACCAGACTGCCACAAGGGCCACATCTAACTCCCTCTTAAAGAAATATCCAATAACTGTGTGGCCTCAACTAGAATTCTGAGAGGGCAGAGAACTTCCAAAGATTCACCACTCTCTGCTAGTGCAAAAAATTTTTCCTCATTGGGGTTCCAGGACAAACAGCTTAAGGATAAATCCTTAATCCTTTTAAAACCGAGATGAGAAGAACTTTTCACCACAGAGAGTGGTGAATCTTCCTGCATCTCTCTGCCACAAGAGGGTACTTGAGGCCAGTTCATTAATACAAAAGAGGGAGTTATCAGTTTTCCAAATTGTTCGTAGGGGATCATTTATGGAGAGACACAGCGCGGAAACACTGAGTTCGATGATCAGCCATGCTCATATTTGAATGGCGGTGCAGGCTCGCGGCCGAATGGCCCATCCTGCACCGCACCAAGGTTTCTATTTCACGTTAGTCGTGTGTGTTCTCCTCAGTGAGACCACACCTGGAGTATTGCGTAGCGTTTTGGCCTCCAAATCGCCGAACGGACATTTTTGCCATGAGGGAGTACAGAGAAGACCTGCACGACTGATGACTGGGATGTCAGGACTCCCCGAAAAATGAAGAAAGTGGGACGGGCCTCGGCTTGTCTCTATCTAGAATTTAGGAGCTATGAGGGGGGGGGATCTTATAGAAACTGTACAAAATTCTGAAGGGGTTTGAAACAGGCTATACATATAAAATAGACTAGAAACATAGCTAGGTGCAGGAGTAAAAATGTCCCCTTTGAGCCTGGGTCGCCATTCAAGAATCAGGGGCCACACACACACAGTCTCCCGTCCCTGCCTATAGGGGAGGTCCCTTAAGACTTAGGTGAGGGCCAAATCTTTTTCACCCTTAAATATAGCCAATGAACTTTGTGGAATTCAACTACCACAGCGGGCAGTGGAATTCCACAGATTCTGGATGGATTTGAAAAGAGTTGGATAGAGATCTAGGGGCTAGTGGAAAAAGGGATCCCCCTTATCCTTAAGGCACGTGACCCCTTGTTCTGGACGATCGCCATGATCACAATGAATGGCCCTGCCTAGCCTGTCCACCTATTGTCTATTGATTATTGTGATGGGTACCCTGCATGACTTTTTCCAAATTTTTCGTACCCTTCAAGTCAACTCCGCCATTGGAAACGTGGCTGATCTATATCGGGTCCCTCCGACCAGCCCCATTCTAACACTATCCTACACTCCCCGACAATTTCTACGCTTAGTATGTTTCTAAGGCAGACAGCTCTGGAGTGTGCCATCGTGTTGGCTTTCCAAATCTGGGAGCAACAAAATTGCCCTAGAGGGATGCAGAGAAGGGCACCAGGCATGATTTGTGGGATGGTCGGCAAATGAAAAGCAATCTCAAACTCTGCTTGTACTCGCTAGTCCACAGCAGATTGAAAGGGGGATCATATACTTACCATGAATTAATATATGGACAGGCTATGACTATGAGACAATTCCAGCAGGAAAAAATGTCCCCTGGGCGAGTCTAATCGGGGACACACATTCACTGTCTTGTGAAAGGGAGGTCATTTGAGATGAGATTAGACTCCTCTTTTTATCACCCAGCGATCTCGAAGAATCAACGCTGCCACAGAGGGCTGGAGGCCGCACGCTTCTTTTAAGAGAGAGTTGAAAGCCTTTCTTGGGGCTTGTGGATCAAGGGATACAGCAGAGAAGGCAGCACGGTTTATTGATAGGGGACGATCCTTGTGATTAGGCAGTGCAGCGTCCTCCACCCTGCACCTATTGTCTACTGTCGTATGATGGAAAGACTTGAAAAGACTGGCCCTTGTATTCACTGGAGTTTAGAAGGATGCATGGGGGGGGGTTTCGGGCCGAACCCTTCTTCTATCTGAAATACTCCCTCAAAAGGACTCCAGCAGAGTCCGATGCCCGCTGAGTTGTTCCCCATTTTGGTCTATCTCTGGTTTAAACCAGGGGCATCTGCAGTTCCTTCACACACAGCCTTGAGGAATACAGCACGGGAGGCCCTTTAAGACTGAGTCCGTCCGAAAAAAACGTTTCCCCGCCCACTAACACTGAATCTGTGCACACTAGGGCAGTGGACAATCAAGTCAGCCAACATGTTCCCGATGTTGAGAGTAAGAACCAGCTCTACACACACTACACGGAATCAAGGGATATGGAGAGAAGGCATGGGTGATGTTTCGGGCCGAGACCCTTCTTCTCCAGAGTCTGAAGTTACTCCCTCAGAGTTACTCCAGCAGAGTCCGAAGTCCCCGCTGAGTTACTCCACCATTTTGTGTCTATTAGTTTAAACCGGCATCTGCAGTTCCTTCCTACACAGCCTTGAGGTTAGTACAGCATGGAAACAGGCCCTTTGGCCCACCAAGTCCGCTCCGACCAGCGATCCCCGCACACTAACACTAATCTGCTCACACTGATCACAATTTACAATAAATCGTACCTGCCTTCTGTTCCATATGTTGGGGGAGTCCCTTAACCAAGGGCCACACTAACACACTTAAATTTAGCCAATAAGGGGTAAGCCATTTAGAACGGAGACTGTGGCAGAGTTCCAATTTTTTCACCACTCTCTCTGCGTGAAAAAAGGAATTCTCTGCCTCGGCGGTAAAGGGATTTCTCCTTTATCTTTTAGAGCTTAGACAGGGCTCTTAAAGATAGCGGAGTAACATCGGGATATGGGGAGAAGGCAGAAATGGAGTACTGATTGGGGATGATCACATTGAACGGCAGTGCTGGCTCGAAGGACCGAATGGCCTCTACTCCTGCACCTATTGTCTGTTGTCTATTGTCTAATTAACCTACAATGGCTATGGAGTGTCGGAGGAAACCCGGAGATCCCGGAGAAAACCCACGCAGGTCACGGGGAGAACGTGCAAACTCCGCACAGACAGCGCCAGTAGTCGGGGTTGAACCCGGGACCCCGGGCCTGCAAGCGCTGAGAGGCAGCAACTCTACCGCTGCGCCATCGTGCCGCACTAGAACCACTGATCCAGCCACTACTTGCAGGGCAGTGCCGTTACTCACTGAGTTGATGTGTTCCTCCAGATAATGTCTGACAGTCTTTAACACGGTCTCTGCAGCTTGTCCGTTGGGATAACCTGTGTGTAGAACAAAAGCACAACGCATGAAATCAGGTTCATAAGAGATGGGAGCAGAAAATTAGGCCATTCGGCCCATCGCGTCTACTCTGTCATTCAATAACACCTGATTCTTAATTCTTAAGGGGTTGGGCAGGCTAGATGCAGGAAGATTGTTCCCGATGTTGGGGAAGTCCAGAACAAGGGGCCACACACACAGTTTAAGGATAAGGGGGAAATCTTTTAGGACCGAGATGAGGAAAACATTTTTTTCACACAGAGAGAATCTGTGGAATTCTCTGCCACAGAAGGTAGTTGAGGCCACAGTTCATTGGCTATATTCAAGAGGGAGTTAGATGTGGCCCTTGTGGCTAAGGGGATCAGGGGGTATGGAGAGAAGGCAGGTATGGGATACTGAGTTGGATGATCAGCCATGATCATATTGATTGGCGGTGCAGGCTCGAAGGGCCGAATGGCCTCTACTCCTGCACCTATTTTCTATAATCAATAATCTAGCCATCTCTGCCTTAAAAAAATAGCTGTTGGGTATTTTTGAATCATGAAATTGCTGCCACAAAGACAGGGGCTATTCGGCCCATCGGGTCCCTGCTAGCTCTTTATGAGGGCCATTTCCCCAGCCGCACTCATGGCCCTGTGGAGCATCGTTTTACATTTGCAGCAAAGAGTTGTCGGGGGGGGCATGCGGAACTGCCCAGGCCTTCTGAGGAGGCGTTGGTGAGCTGTCTTGATCGTTGCTTCAACGCGGGCTGGTCTACGACAAGTTGTTGGCGATATTGCTGCTCCGGCACTCTGGAACACCCTGCCGTTGCACATCAGACAGGCCCCCTCACTGTCCATCTTCAAATCCAGTGTTAAACACACATTTGTACTCCCTGGCTTTTGACCATGTCTGAGGCTTTGCTTCTGTTTTTGGTGTTTTTGATGTTTCTTTATTTTACATGTCTTTTCCTACTATTTCTTTTGATTGTTATTTTTTGGTGTGTATTAACTTTTTTGTCAATGATTAGTGATGTACAGCACTTTGTTGCAGCTACGTTTGTTTTTAAAGTGCTCTATAAATAAAAATTATTATTATTATTATTATTATTATATTGGCTCCAGGGACCATCTCTACGTGGGCGCCGACAATGCTAACGCTTCCTGAAGTCGACCCCAGTTAGATACTAAACCCTCGGCCATTAGTCTCCGCTCCTTCCCGGGGAAGCCCTTTCCCTGGAACTCTTCGTTCATTTTCGTTGCGATCAGTTCCGTGTGGCGATTCCACGGACAGCCGGCAGGAACAAAACGTCCAGTCTGCCAGCGAGCATTTGGATTAGCATTTTAAGTGAGAACCCCCTGTCAATATTTCCAATATTCTGCTGACTCGTTATGAATTATGAATTATGAATGCGGCCGTTCGTCCTTTGCTTCGAGGGCGTGTCTCCGCATTCGGACGGCGGCGAAGAGCGAGGTAGATCAGCCGGTGAATGAACCGGGATGTAGGTGAACAGGCCGGGCGTTTGAATCTGCGCCTTTCTGGCAATCAGCAGCTTCGAAACAACACACCCAGACCAGGATCTCATTAACCGGGATATATCTCTGTCTCGTTTCAAATGAAAATAACTCCTTGAAACTGTGAATATTAACGGGGGCCCTGTCCCACTGTAGGAGCTAATTCAAGAGTTCTCCTGAGTTTCCCCTGATTCGAACTGGGAGATTTACGGTAATGGGCATTCCCGAGTCTTCCCGAGCTTACCGCGTTTCCCGACTACCTGCCGTTAGTTAGCGTTACGAGCCGCTAAGAGACGCCCCCGAGCTCCGACGTACCCGCTACGTACATTCTATGTGCTTACCACGAGTTTGTTTTTCTTTTTAACTCGGGAGAGCTCGTACAGTGGGACAGCCACTTTAGCACGATGTGGAGGCCATGTCAATGGATATTTTTTAAGGCAGAGATAGATAGACTCTTGATTAGTGCGGGTGGCAGGGGTTATGGGGAGAAAGCAGGAGAATGGGTTAGGAGGGAGAGATAGATCAGCCACGATTGAATGGCTGAGTTGACGATGGGCCGAATGGCCTAAGTCTGCTCCCATCACAATAGACAATAGGTGCAGGAGTAGGCCATTCAGCCCTTCGAGCCTGCACCGCCATTCAATATGATCATGGCTGATCATCCAACTCAGTATCCCGTACCTGCCTTCTCTCCATACCCCCTGATCCCTTTAGCCACAAGGGCCACATCTAACTCCCTCTTAAATACAGCCAATGAACTGTGTGGCCTCAACTACCTTCTGCGGCAGAGAATTCCAGAGATTCAATGTGATCATGGCTGATCATCCCCAATCAGTACCCCATTCCTGCCTTCTCCCCTGACTCCGCTATCTTTAAGAGCCCTATCTAGCTCTCTCTTGAAAGTATCCAGCCTCCACCGCTCTCTGAGGCAGAGAATTCCACAGACTCACAGCTCTCTGTGTGGAAAAGTGTTTCCTCATCTCCGTTCTATAACAAGGAGCAGTGATCAGCCGTTGGTCGACACTGCTGGCAAGGGGATATACTGACAGACACAGGAGCCAGGCGATGAAATGTGAGCAGTGGCAATTATCCTATCAGGTTGGGAGTAACTAGATTAGTTTTAAGTGTTGCGATGGATTTCTGAGCTCCTGTGCACAGTCTCTCGAGTAAAACACACATCGATTGGGTTCTAGTGAGGATAGTTCCTTCCTGTTATTGACGGCTTTGAATCTGAATGGGAGATAAATCTTCCTTCACAACTCTCAGTAGAATACTCAGCGAGATAAGTAGGAATCCTTCAAATTTATTTTACAAGCAGTTCCTCCACCCGGGCAGTTTGTTAGGAAGCGGAAACGCCGTGTGTGTGCGCTCGCTTCTGAGTGAGCGTACGCTGTTTGTTCCAACATGGCGGCAACCTGCGTTCCCGTTCCATCACAACAGAGAGAGACACAAAAATCCCGGAGCGGTTCAGGCTGCTTCTCCGGAGAGCAGGGGCAGGTGGCGTTTCGGGTCGAGGCCCTTCTGCAGGCCCTTCCCCATCACAAGTCTTGGTTTACGATCCCCTTGAGTGAACAGGTTTCCATTTAAGAGCCTGTCCCACTTTCCCGAGTTGTTCCCAAGTTCTCCCGAGTTTTCAAACTCGCAGAATATTCGTAACGCGTAACGGAACCGTAGGAGTCCGTGGGTGTATCGTAGCGGCTCGTTAAGCCAGCCGTAGGTACTCGGGGCATCAGGTAAGTCGGGACGTTTTTTCCAGCCCGATAAAAATGTCCACGGGTAAAACAATAGCCCCGAGTGGCGGCATAGCGAGCCGCTACGGTATATCCACGGTCTCCTACCGACTCGTTACAAACATTCTGCGCGTTTGAAAACTCGGGAGAATTCGGGAATAACTCGGGAAAGTGGGAGAGGCCCTTTACGAGGATGTTGCCAGGACTCGAGGGTCTGAGCTATGGGGAGAGGTTGAACAGGCTGGGTCTCTATTCCCTGGAGCGCAGGAGGATGTGTGTGTATATACAGTATATACATATATATATATATATATGTGTGTGTGTGTATATGTGCATAGAATCTTAGAAACAGGGAAAATAGGTGCAGGAGTAGCCTATTCGGCCCTTCGAGCCAGCACCGCCATTCAATATGATCACGGCTGATCATCCCCAATCAGTACCCCGTTCCTGCCTTCTCCCCATATCCCTTGATTTAGTTGTGAGTGTGGAATTCACTGCCTCAGAGGGCGGTGGAGGCTGGTTCTCTGGATGCTTTCAAGAGAGAGTTAGATAGAGCTCTTAGGGATAGTGGAGTTAAGGGATATGGAGAGAGAGCAGGAACGGGGTACTGATTGTGGATGATCAGCCATGATCACAATGAATGGCGGTGGTGCTGGCTCGAAGGGCCGAATGGCCTCTACTCCTGCACCTATTGTCTATTGTCTATTCATTTAGCCCTCGGAGCTATCTCTA
>NC_073420.1:915000-947500 GCF_028641065.1 Leucoraja erinaceus
CTGCACCGCCATTCAAGAATGGAGCAGCTGGGCCTGTACACTCTTACCAGCCAGCCGAAAGATAACACAATCGACCCATTTACAGAGCATATACATGATAAGGGCATAACGCTTAGGACTCGCTGGGCCGAAGGGCCTGTTTCTCTAAACTAAAGACTAAACTGGTCTTGCAGTGGAAAGCCTTTCAGTTATAAGATTCAAGATTCAAGATTCAATTTATTTGTCATTTGGACCCCTTGAGGTCCAAACGAAATGCCGTTTCTGCAGACATACATTACAAACAAATAGACCCAAGACACAACATAATTTACACAAACATCCATCACATTGCTGTGATGGAAGGCCAAAAAAACTTGTCTCTCCACTGCACCCTCCCCCCCCCCCCCATGTCAGAGTCAAAGTCAAATCCCCCGGCTGGCGATGGCGATTGTCCCGCGGCCATTAAAGCCACGCCGGGTGATGCAAGGTCGCACACCGGGTCTTGGTGTTAGAGCCCCCGGCGTGCGCTCGCAGAGTCCCGCGGCCATTCCAAGCCGCGCGGGGCGGTGCTGTCAGGCCCCGCTCCAGGAGCTCTTCGACACCGCAACTCGGGCAGGAGAAGTCGCCGTTGCGGGAGCCCTGAAAAGCGGTCTCCCTCCAGGGACCCGCGGGCTCCCGGTGCCGCAGTCCGCCAGACCCGCAGTAGATGGCAGTAAAATTGTAGAGAATTAAAATACTATTTTTTGTATTGATTCTGCGCTTTAAAATGTAAATGTTTTTAAAATCAAATTGGAGCTTTGAATCGGGTTTTTACAGAGTTTGTTTTTTAAAAAACAGGGTTATTTTACAGATCTAATTTTAATTTAGCTATCTGAGTTTTCGGAATAACAAAAACTACATAAAAACAAAAAATAACAAAAACTACATAGAAACATAGACAAAAAATAATAAAAACGCAGACGGGCTGCAGAGGCCGCTGCTGACGAAAGTCGTGCCGCCTCCCGACAAGGGACGACTTTGTTATTTAGGAGGGGCACCTTTTGAGCGGAAGATTAATTTGCCTTTTCACCTTTTCTCTGGCGGATGTGCTTTGCGCCGCCTAATAGGATTTTGAGTTTAACCTCTCCTCTACATCCCAATCTCACGAACTGCCCTTGAATTGGCAGACGGCTTGGTTCATCTTAAGCTGCAAACATTGGGAAAGCTCAAAGCCAATTCTCCGTAAAGCTGGCTGCGACATAACTCATTTTCTCCGCTTATTGTGCCCTGAAAATGACAGCCAGCAAATGTGTGGCCAGGTTAGACAAATTAGTGATCCTTGCAACGTTGGCCTAAGGAAATAAATTGCCATGCAATACCCCTGCTGAGGCTGGCATTCGGCCTTTTAGGGCTCCCGCAATGGCGATCGGTAGGCGGCGCGACTCTCGTCAGCAGCGGCCTCTGCAGCCAATCTGCGTTTTTATTATTTTTTGTCTATGTTTTTATGTAGTTTTCGTTATTTTTTGTTGGGGTGTGTGTGTGTGTGGGGGGGGTGGGGGTAACTTTTAAATCTCTCCCTGCACGGGAGACCCGACCTTTTCTTTGTCGGGTCTCCGTTGTCGTTGGGGCTGCAACGAGGAGCGGCCTCCAACAGGAAGAGACCGGGGACTCTGGTGCCGACGACTCACCTCACCGTCGCGGAGCTGGCCGAGTCCGGAGCGGGTGGAGCTGTGGTGGAGCGCTGCTGCTGCTGCTGCTGCTGCGACCCGACCTCCGGAGATTCGGAGGCTGCAACTGCGGGTCTGGCGGACGGCGGCACCGGGAGCCCGCGGGTCCCTGGAGGGAGACCGCTTTTCAGGGCTCCCGCAACGGCGACTTCTCCCGCCCGAGTTGCGGGGTTGAAGAGCTCCTGGAGCGGGGCCTTACAGCACCGCCCCGCGCGGCTTGGAATGGCCGCGGGACTCTGCGAGCGCACGCCGGGGGCTCCAACACCAAGAACCCGGTGTGCGACCTTGCATCACCCGGCGTGGCTTTAATGGCCGCGGGACAATCGCCATCGCCAGCTGGGGGCTTTGACTTTGACTCTGACATCGGAGGGGGGAGAGTGCAATGGAGAGATACGTTTTTTGGCCTTCCATCACAGCGATGTGATGGATGTTTATGTAAATTATGTTGTGTCTTGGGTCTATTTGTTTGTAATGTATGGCTGCAGAAACGGCATTTCGTTTGGACCTCAAGGGGTCCAAATGACAATTAAATTGTATCTAATCTTTAGTCAGCGTAAAGGAGCGAGTGTGCTTGTGAACCTTTCAAAGTTTTGGTTCTTCAGAGATGAGGAGCAGAAACAGGCCCTTCAGCCCGTCGAGTCCGTGCTGACCAGCGATCACACTTGCACTATCCGACACTCCTACACACACTCGGGGCAATTTACAATTTTTACCGAAGCCAATTTATCGCCCTGTCCCACGGCACGAGTTCATTCCAAGAGCTCTCCCGAGTTTAAAAAAAATCAAACTCGTGGTGGTGCACGGAGAATGAGCGTAGCGGGTACGTCGGAGCTCGGGGACGTCTCAGCGCTAACGGCAGGTACTCGGGAAGACTCGCTAACGGCAGGTAAGCACGGGAAGGCTCGTGAAGATTTTTCGACGCGTTGAAAAATGTCCACGAGAGCCCCCGAGTACCGACGAGCGGCCATTGCCGTAAATCTCCGAGTTCGAAATCGGGGCAAAAACTCGGGAGAGATCTTGGAAAGAACTCGTACAGTGGGACAGGGGTTAAACTTACAAACCAGCACGGCTCACCACTGATCTATGGTGAATAGTTCAGCGAATTGTGGACGCAGCCCAGACAAACCCGCACAAACCCAACTCCCTTCCATCGACTCCATCTACACCTCACACTGACTGAAGAAGGGTCTCGACCCGAAACGTTGCCTATTCCTTCGCTCCATAGATGCTGCCTCGCCCGCTGAGTTTCTCCAGCATTTTTTGTCTACCACCTATATCTCTGGTTTCTCTTCTCCCCCCCTGAATCTCAGTCTAAAGAAGCGCCTCGACCCTGAAACGTCACCCGTTCCTTAATAATAATAATAATAATAATAATAAATTTTATTCATGGGCGCCTTTCAAGAGTCTCAAGGACACCTTACAAAATTTAGCAAATAGAGTAAAAACATGTAAGCGGAATGAAAGACATCACCGGTACACAAATTAAAGGCAGAATTCAATCCAAAAACAAAAATCAAAAACACAATATGAAGAGAGAGCAGCGGCAGCTAAACCGCGCTAGCGTCCACTCTCCCTCCGGCAGCCATCTTGGACACAGAGTAAAATAATCATTTACACACAAAAAAACATCCCCCCACAATGGTTCCCACTGTGGGGGAAGGCACAATGTCCAGTCCCTAGTTCTCCCATAGTCGGGCCTATTGAGGCCTCCACAGTTGCCTCTATGGAGGCCCGATGTTCCAGGCCGTTCTCGCCGGGCGGTGTTGCTCCGGTGTCGGGAGAGTCCTCACAGCGGCTGGAACGGCCGATTCCCTTCCGGAGTCTGTGGCATTCCGAAGCCGACAGGGCTCCGAGGCTCCCGATGTTAAAGTCGGCGCAGCCGCCCGCGGCTGGCCGCTCCACAGTCCAGCAGCTCGACGGTGTTGATCACGGCGGTCCCAGGCAAAGGCATCGCCCGCTCCGCTCCGCGATAGCGCCCCTATGCGCTGTGCCGCCACCGAAGCTGAAGGTGCTGGGCGGTCCCCCGCCAGGAAAACGCCGCTCCACTCCCGCTGGTAGGCCGCAAGGACGGGTCGACGGTACAGCCCGGGGAAAAAGCTGCCTCACCGACCATAGAAACATAGAAAACATAGAAATTAGGTGCAGGAGTAGGCCATTCGGCCCTTCGAGCCTGCACCGCCATTCAATATGATCATGGCTGATCATCCAACGCGTGAAAAAAGTTCTTCTCATCTCTGTTTTAAAGGATTTCCCCCTTATCCTTAAGCTGTGACCCCTTGTCCTGGACTTCCCCAACAACGGGAGCAATCTTCCTGCATCTAGCCTGTCCAACCCCTTAAGAATTTTGTAAGTTTCTATAAGATCCCCTCTCAATCTTCTAAATTCTAGAGAGTATAAACCAAGTCTATCCAGTCTTTCTTCATAAGACAGTCCTGACATGCCAGGAATCAGTCTGGTGAACCGTCTCCGCACTCCCTCTATGGCAATAATGTCCTTCCTCAGATTTGGAGACCAAAACTGTACGCAATACTCCAGATGTGGTCTCACCAAGACCCTGTACAACTGCAGTAGAACCTCTCTGCTCCTATACTCAAATCCTTTTGCAATGAATTTGGCAAGGACCAGGCACGGACCTAGAAAATAGTTTCCCCCTTCCCCCCCCCACACATAAAAAAGTCAAATTCCCCAACAAACATGGGACAAACCTAATAGTTAATTGAACAGACAGCTGCTGGTTAGCAGGATGTCTCCTCCTCCTTCTCTCAACGGGTGTTGCCTGTCCCGCTGAGTTACACCAGCATCTTGTTCATGTCCACCTTCGGTGCAGCTCCAGTGTTAAGCCCGTGCAATCCCTTCTCGCCTGCGAGCACATTGACTGGTGAACTCAGCGTTTGTGTGTTGTCCGTCTGACAAGTGTGTGTGAGATTGATTTACCTGTGAAGCTCCGGGCTCAGTGCGAACCAGTGTTTCACACCAGAGTATCACGCTGCCAGCAGGTACCAACAATCTCTGGCGAGTGGCCAATGTTCTGATGCCTCGTAGATCAGGCGGATTAATGGCACCTCATGCTGCAAGCAGCACGGTCAAAAACCAGTCGCACCCCGGCCACTCCCTCTTCCCCCCTCCCCCCCCACCATCAGGGACGAGGTAACCCTTGCGTTCCTTCGAAAGTGGACACAAGATGCTGGAGTTACTCAGCGGGACGGGCAGCATCTCTGGAGAGAAGAAATAGGTGACATTTCGGGTCGAGACCCTTCTTCATTATAACCATATAACCATACAACAATTACAGCACGGAAACAGGCCATCTCGACCCTTCTAGTCCGTGCCGAACACATAATCTCCCCATGTCCCATATGCCTGCGCTCAGACCATAACCTTCCATTCCCTTCCCATCCATATAACTATCCAATTTATTTTTAAATGATAAAATCGAATCTGCCTCCACCACTTCCACTGGAAGCTCATTCCACACAGCTACCACTCTCTGAGTAAAGAAGTTCCCCCTCATGTTACCCCTAAACTTCAGTCCCTTAATTCCAAGTCATGTCCCCTTGTTTGAATCTTCCCTACTCTCAGTGGGAAAAGCTTTTCCACGTCAACTCTGTCTATCCCTCTCATCATTTAAAAAACCTCTATCAAGTCCCCCCTTAACCTTCTGCGCTCCAAAGAATAAAGCCCTAACTTGTTCAACCTTTCTCTGTAACTTAGTTGCTGAAACCCAGGCAACATTCTAGTAAATCGGACAGCTAGGCCGGGCTGCCGACCGACCGACGGGGCCACGGGCGAGGCGCTGCTGCTGCTGCCGCTGCACTCCACGGGCTGCACTACGTCGGGACGGGTGAGGCGGGGCCCGGACGACCCGACAGTCCCCTCGACCCGAGTAGTCGCGGTCAAATACGGGACAAGGGCAGTCCCCGTACAGGACAAACCAATTTAGCCCAAAATACACGGGATGTCCCGGCTAATACGGGACATTTGGCGACCCTAGTCCTGACCCTCCTCCACTGACAGAGTGAGGCCTAGCGCAAATTGGCGGAACAGCGCCTCATATTTCGCTTGGGCAGCTCACAGCCCAGCGGCGTGAACATTGACTTCTCTAACTTCAAGTAGCCCTTGCTTTCCCTCTCTCTCTCCCGTCCCACCCGAGTCCTCAGCCAACAATGGAGCATTGTGGGCTCCACCTTCCCTGGATCATCGGTACTGGCTCTGCTTTGTTCCGTACCTTCCCAGTATCTTAAATGTCCCCCTGACAGACGATCAGTCCGATGAAGGGTCCCGACCCAAAACGTCACCCATCCCTTTTCCCCAGAGATGCTGCCTGACCCGCTGAGTTACTCCAGCGTTTTTGGGTCTAGAATTGGTTCTGTTTAGAAACATAGAAACATAGAAATTAGGTGCAGGAGTAGGCCATTCGGCCCTTCGAGCCTGTACCGCCATTCAATATGATCATGGCTGATCATCCAACTCAGTATCCCGTACCTGCCTTCTCTCCATACCCCCTGATCCCATTGGCCACAAGGGCCACATCTAACTCCCTCTTAAATATAGCCAATGAACTGTGTGGCCTCAACTACCCTCTGTGGCGGAGAGTTCCAGAGATTCACCACTCTCTGTGTGAAAAAAGTTCTTCTCATCTCGGTTTTAAAGGATTTCCCCCTTATCCTTAAGCTGTGACCCCTTGTCCTGGACTTCCCCAACATCGGGAACAATCTTCCTGCATCTAGCCTGTCCAACCCCTTAAGAATTTTGGAAGTTTCTATAAGATCCCTCTCAATCTCCTAAATTTTAGAGAGTATAAACCAAGTCTATCCAGTCTTTCTTCATAAGACAGTCCTGACATCCCAGGAATCAGTCTGGTGAACCTTCTCTGCACTCCCTCTATGGCAATAATGTCCTTCCTCAGATTTGGAGACCAAAACTGTACGCAATACTCCAGGTAGAGTACAGACAGTACTCTAAGAATGACTCTACAGAATGAAGTTTGGTTTACAGTCACGTGTGCCAAGGTGCAGTGAAAAGCTGTTGTTGCGGGCTGCCCAGTTAGCATTGCGGACCAGTCTATCTTTGGTTTTAAACCAGCATCTGCGGTTCCTTCCGACAAAGGGGGTAAAGAATAACCACTTACGATGGTCCGAAGGTTATTGTCGATAGCGAGCTTCAGGCTTGTTTCGTAGCAGCTTTGTAGCACCTTGTCTGGGAGTCTCTCCCTCCCCTGCACGATGGGTCCCACCGTGTGAATAACATCTGTGTGGGAAGTGAAACACAGGCCCGTTAATGTCAAAGATAGGCACAAAGTGCCGGAGTAGCTCAGTGGGACGGGCAGCGTCTCTGGAGAGAAGGAATGGGTGACGTTTCAGGTCGAGACCCTTCTTCAGACGGAGAGTCAGGGGAGAGGGAGACGCAGAGATATGGAAGGGTAAGGTGTGAAAATGACAGATCAAAGCAGACGAGGATCAAAAGGGCGGCACGATGGCGCAGCGGTAGAGCTACTGCCTCACAGCGCCAGAGACCCGGGTTCGACCCTGACTACGGGTGCTGTCTGTACGGAGTTTGTACGTTCTCCCCGTGACCTGCGTTGGTTTTCTACGAGATCTTCGATTTCCTCCCACACTCCAAAGACGTGCAGGGTTGTGGGTTAATTGGCTTGGAGTAAATGTAAACAATTGGCCCTCGTGGGTGTAGGATAGTGTTACTGTGTTGGTGCGGACCCGAGGGGCCGAAGGGCCTGTTTCCGCGATGTGTCTCTAAACTAAACTGAAAAGGAAATGCAGAATAATTCATCGTTGGTTGAAGGTGAAGGTGACAACGAGGAAAACACACAGTAAAATTAATCAGGAGGACCAATCAGTCACCAATTGATATATCCACACACGCACACACACACGCACGCACGCACGCACGCACACACACGCACACACGCACGCACACACGCACACACACACACGCACACGCACGCACGCACACACGCACACACACGCACACACACACGCACGCACACACACACACACACACACACGCACGCACACACACACGCACACGCACACACACACGCACGCACACACACACACACGCACGCACGCACGCACACACACACACACACGCACACGCACGCACACACACACACACACACGCACGCACGCACGCACACACACACACTCACACACACGCACACACACGCACGCACGCACACACACACGCACACACACGCACACACACGCACACATACATACACATGTGTCTCGCACACATACACACACGCACACACACCTACACACACACACACACACACACACACACATATACACACACACGCACACACACATACACACACACACACGCACACACACACGCACACACACACGCACACACACACGCATACACACACCTACGCACACACACACACACACACACACACACACACACACACACACACACACACACACACACACACACACACACACACACACACACACACACACACACACACACACACTAATAGTGCAAAAATACAGAACTAATGTCCGCAAGTCTTTAACTTAGTCTTTCAGCCCAACTTGCCCACAACGGCCAACATGTCCCAGCTACGCTCGTCCCACCTGCCTGCCTGCCTTTGGCCTCTATCCCACCAAACCTGTCTTATCCATGTACCTGTCTAACTGTTTCTTAAACGTTGGGATAGACACAAGATGCTGGAGCAACTCAGCGGGACAGGCAGCGTCTCTGGAGAGAAGGAATGGGTGACGTTTCGGGTCGAGACCCTTCTTCAGACTGAGAGTCGGGGGGGGGGGGAGAGGAAGACACAGAGATATGGAAGGGGTAAGGCATGAGAGGGGACGAAGATCAGAGAAAATATAGAATAGGTCAGAAGAAGGGTCTCGAACCGAAACGTTGCCCATTTCCTTCACTCCACAGATGCTGCCTCACCCGCTGAGTTTCTCCAGCATTTTTGTCTACCTTCGGTTTTCCAGCATCTGCAGTTCTTTCTTAAACACTAGAATAGGTCCTTGTTAGCTGGGGGAAGTTGGCAACGAAACATGCAAAGATAAACCGTAATCAGGAGCACAGTCAGACTGGTCGGAGGTCCAGGATGGGAGAGAGGGTTACTTCAATGAAGAAGGGTCTCGACCCGAAACATCACCCATCCCTTCTCTCCAGAGCGGCTGCCTGTCCCGCTGAGTTACTCCAGCATTTTGTGTCAGAGTTGACAATCCAGCCACGTTAATACTTAAAACAGCGCAGCCCCACAGGGTCGCTCCCACAAGTTTACAACGCAGGCTATCTGAGACTGCCACTGAGAGACACACAGCCTTAATTGCCATATTGTGTGCTGGGGTTATGTCTGTGCCCGCTGTATGAGATTGTTTGAATCATTCCTCCATTGCCGTGCCCTGGGTCACTGCACACAGCGTGTCGGTACAAACAGGCGTAGAGTACAAACTGTATTGCACTGCGCCTCGGTGGATGCTGAGTCATCAATTCTTTTATTTCCCCCCTTGTTTACTTCAGTTTAGTGCAGCAAGCTACAATCCAGAGACAGATACGAAAGGCTAGCGTCACTCAGCGGGACGGGCAGCATCTATGGAGAGAAGGAATGGGTGACATAGAAACATAGAACATCGAAAATAGAAAATAGGTGCAGGAGTAGAGGCCATTCGGCCCGTCGAGCCTGCACTGCCATTCAATATGATCATGGCTGATTATCCAACTCAGTATCCCATCCCTGCCTTCTCTCCATACCCCCTGATCCCTTTAGCCACAAGGGCCACATCTAACTCCCTCTAGACCCTATCTAGTTCTCTCTTGAAAGTATCCAGAGAACCGGCCTCCACCACCCTCTGAGGCGGAGAATTCCACAGACTCACCACTTCCCCACAGCCATCAGGCTATTAACTTTGGCTCGGACAAAATAATAGCCCATTATTTGTTATTTGCACTTTTTCAGTTTATTTATTCATGTGTGTATATATATATTTATATCATGGTATATGGACACACTGATCTGTTCTGTAGTCAATGCCTACTATGTTCTGTTGTGCTGAAGCAAAGCAAGAATTTCATTGTCCTATACAGGGACACATGACAATAAACTCACTTGAACTTGAACTCTGTGTGAAAAAGTGTTTCCTCATTTCAGTCCTAAATGGCTTACCCCTTATTATTAAACTGTGACCCCTCCCCCCTCCCCCCTCCCCTGGTTCTGGTCCTAATTCACTTACGACCTTACGAACAAGTTTTCCCCAACAAAGACGAGCATTAATACCCCTCTTCAGCGCAAGGCTTGCACGAAGCATAGAAACATAGAAACATAGACAATAGGTGCAGGAGTAGAGGCCATTCGGCCCTTCGAGCCTGCACCGCCATTCAATATGATCATGGCTGATCATCCAACTCAGTATCCCATCCCTGCCTTCTCTCCATACCCCTTGATCCCTTTAGCCACGGGGGCCACATCTAACTCCCTCTTAAATATAGCCAACAAACTGTGGCCTCAACTACCTTCTGTGGCAGAGAATTCCAGAGATTCCCCACTCTCTGTGTGTGAAAAATGTTTTTCTCATCTCGGTCCTAAAAGATTTCCCCCTTATCCTTAAACTGTGTGTGTGGCCCCTTGTTCTGGACTTCCCCAACATCGGGAACAATCTTCCTGCATCTAGCCTGTCCAACCCCTTAAGAGTTTTGTAAGTTTCTATAAGATCCCCCCTCAATCTTCTCAATTCTAGCGAGTAGAGGGGAGTTAGATGTGGCCCTTGTGGCTAAGGGGATCAGGGGGTATGGAGAGAAGGCAGGTACGGGATACTGAGTTGGATGATCAGCCATGATCATATTGAATGGCGAATGGTGCAGGCTCGAAGGGCCGAATGGCCTACTCCTGCACCTAATTTCTATGTTTCTATGTTTCTATGAGTACAAGTGGAGTCTATCCAGTCTTTCTTCATATGAAAGTCCTGACATCCCAGGAATCAGTCTGGTGAACCTTCTCTGTACTCCCTCTATGGCAAAATGGCTCGGTCACCCAAGGGACACACAACATCAGCAGCCTCACCACAAAGGCCCTTGTGTTTAGCCATTATAATTACCATTGCAATTCAATATGTCTATAATTACAACTGGATTTCTGTAAATGACAATTACGCATTAGAGGAACACAATGTCCACCAATCTTCGCCCATCAATTGCCTGGGTAATAAACTCTGACAAGCATCCGCGCTGGAGCATAATAATTCTCGCTCACCGTAAAACTGTGACAGTAATATGGGGCAGTTTAGTTTTCTGCCACGAATAAAACTCTCACAGGCATGGCAGCCCGCTTTAATTACCTCTGCCATCACTGCGGGAAGTCGCAAACAGGGTGGGAGACAGTTCGAGCATCGAAAAAGCAGTCACGTTCGGGCATTTAATTCCCCGTTTTGCAAAATGCGTTGTTCAAGGTGAACGACCTGTCCCTGTCGCTGGTGAAATCGGTTGTTTTTTTGCCAGCCTTTGGGAGGGGGGGGGTGGGGAACGTTGGCTGCCTGTTAGACAATAGACAATAGACAATAGACAATAGACAATAGGTGCAGGAGTAGGCCATTCAGCCCTTGTGTGAAGAAGCTGTTTAAAAATCTGCTGATTTGTGTTCATTAACTGGCAGAGTTCTTGGTTTCTTGGTCCTCCAAAATATTCCAAATGGAATTTAAACTGTGGAGGTGGTGGAGGGAGGACTTAAGGCAGAAAGGGTTATTGGGAAGAAAGAGCTACTTTAAATGTTGTTGCATCTGGTTGGGTAACTATAGTTGGGTGGAGATTATTCCATGCTTTAATTGTGCGGGGGAAGAACGAATTGCTGTACACATCTGTCTTTGTAGCTGGGATCACTAATTGGATCAAATGCCCTCGTCTGCTCCTAATTGGTTTGGGTTTGGTTGTAGGTCTTGTAGTCCATGTCGAGCTGACCACTTAACATTTTGTGAAAACGTTAAGGTCAAACGGTGAGTTTCACGTGTGTGTGTCTTGGAGAGGGTTCCTTCCACCCCAGAGAATTCAGAAGTTTGGTGACACTCGCTTCTCTCTCATAGGTGCGGTGGAAAGCATCTTGTCCGGGAACATTACCATCTGGTTCGGGAATTGCTCTGCCAAGGACAAGAAGGCTATGCAGAGAGTAGTGCGTTCGGCCGAACGCACTATGGGAACTTCACTCACCCCCCTGCAGGAACTATACAACAGGAGGTGCAACTCCAGAGCAAACAAAATCATGAGAGACCTCTTCCACCCCTGCAACGGACTGTTCCAGCCGCTACGGTCAGGTAAACGCCTCCGTTGCCATGCAGTGAGAACGGAGAGGTTGAGAAGGAGTTTCTTCCCAGAGGCAATTCGGACTGTAAACGCCTTTCTCACCAGGGACTAACTGTACAGAACGTTTTTTCCTTCTATTATGCTTTATTATGTAAAAGAATATGTGTGTTATGATTGTGTTTATAATTTGTTTGGTTGTTTTGTTGTTTGTCTTTTTGCACAAAAGTTCCGCGAGCATTGCCACTTTCATTTCACTGCACATCTCGTATGTGTATGTGACAAATAAACTTGACTTGACTTGTCTTGACTAGGTGTTAGTAACAAATCGAGCTGCCTGTCTTTGGACACGTTGGATGGAAGAACTGTTTTTATTTGTGTATGGGTCCCATGCTGCAACTGCGTAGTCCAAATGAGGTCTAACGAGGGTGAAGTATAGCTTCTCCTTGATGGTTTGTGCGATGGTCTGGGCTGCGTCCACAATTCACTGAACCATTCACCATAGATCAATCGTGAGCAGTGAGGGGTTATAGGCTAATTGGCTTCGGTGAAAATTTTGTGTAGGAGTGTGTGATAGTGCCAGTGTGCGGGACGATCGCTGGCACAAACCCACCTCCCTTCCGCTCACTCTGAGGGCAGGAATAGTTCCGATTTGGTTTACAGCGTGGATAACGGGCCCTGCGGCCCGCCGTGACCGCGCACGTTAACTCCATCCCGGACGCACTGGGGACAATTTACATTGACCTACAAACCCGCACGTCTCTGGAGCGTGGGAGGAAACCGGCGTTCCCGGAGAAAGCCCACGCAGGTCGCGGGGAGAACGTGCAAAGCTCCGTGCACGTGGTTGGGACGGAAGCCGGGTCTCTGGCGCTGTGAGTGGTGTGAGACAGCGACTCTCCCGTTGCACGCTGAAACCTCGCTGCCTCTCAATGAGAAGCAGTAATTCCTCGGCCTTCGACGGCCATCGCGGCTTCTGTCCGTACTAGGGTCGCCAACTCTCTCACTCCCAAATAAGGGACAAAAGGTCAAAGTGCGGGACAAATTCCCGACGGCAATTCGTTGACCGACTGGGCCGTGGCTGGGTGAATGATGAGTTGGCCCCGGGTGCTGGACTGCACACAAAGCCCATCCGGCTGTCCAGCTGAGGAGTTTTGGCCCGGGGGGGGGGGGGCGTGCAAAGTCCGGCGCCCCGTCCAACTCATGAACCGATGGTCGGCCGTGAGAAGGAGGGGGGGGGGTGTCGGCGGTAAACGAAGGTCCGAAGCTCGGACAGTTGGCCGGGCTGCCGACCGACCGACCGACGGGGCCACGGGGCGAGGCGCTGCTGCTGCTGCTGCTGCACTCCACGGGCTGCACTAAGTCGGGACCGGTGAGGCAGGGTCCGACCCCGACAGTCCCCTCGACCCGTGTAGTAGCGGTCAAATACGGGACAAGGGCGTTCCCCGTACGGGACAAACCAATTTAGCCCAAAATACGGGATGTCCATATAACCATATAACAATTACAGCACGGAAACAGGCCATCTCGACCCTTCTAGTCCGTGCCGAACACATAATCTCCCCTCGTACCATCTACCTGCGCTCAGACCATAACCTTCCATTCCCTTCCCATCCATATAACTATCCAATTTATTTTTAAATGATAAAAACGAACCTGCCTCCACCACCTTCACTGGAAACTCATTCCACACAGCTACCACTCTCTGAGTAAAGAAGTTCCCCCTCATGTTACCCCTAAACTTCAGTCCCTTAATTCTCAAGTCATGTCCCCTTGTTTGAATCTTCCCTACTCTCAGTGGGAAAAGCTTTTCCACATCAACTCTGTCTATCCCTCTCATCATTTTAAAAACCTCTATCAAGTCCCCCCTTAACCTTCTGCGCTCCAAAGAATAAAGCCCTAACTTGTTCAACCTTTCTCTGTAACTTAGTTGCTGAAACCCAGGCAACATTCTAGTAAATCTCCTCTGTACTCTCTCTATTTTGTTGACATCCTTCCTATAATTAGGCGACCAAAACTGTACACCATACTCCAGAATTGGCCTCACCAATGCCTTGTACAATTTTAACATTACATCCCAACTTCTATACTCAATGCTCTGATTTATAAAGGCCAGCACACCAAAAGCTTTCTTTACCACCCTATCTACATGAGATTCCACTTTCAGGGAACTGTGCACAGTTATTCCCAGATCCCTCTGTTCACCTACATTCTTCAAATCCCTACCAATTACCATGTATGTCCTAACATTTCCCGGCTAATACGGGGCAGTTGGTGCCCCTAGTCGGTAGCTCGGGGCAGAGGGGGCAGGCAGCCGGGCCTAACTGTATGTTGGGCCTAACTGTGTGTTGGGCCTAACTGTGTGTTGGGCCTAACTGTATGTTGGGCCTAACTGTATGTTGGGCCTAACTGTGTGTTGCCTAGCAACCCGTCGACAGATCTGCTCTCGATGTATCATAGAGCAATTAAGAGAGTTCAGGTGCCACAGCAGCGCTATTCATTCACTGAACAACTCAGACGGGTGCAGCAGATGGCACAATCTAGCCCGTATAAATAGCATGCTGCTCCCACGGGGCCCACACGTCACTGTCAGGCTTTAAGCACTGTGTACTCTACTCCAGCATGAAGAGCGAGCTCGGCAAGAGATTCTAGCTCCTAAACTGTAACGGCCTCGTAGATGGCACTCATTAAAGGACAGTGTGTTTACACAAGCGTTTTTTAAAAATAAATTGTGAATCCCTGTCCCACTTGAGCGTTTTTTGGATCAGATGGAAGACATGAATGTCAGGGATGTCAAGCGTTAGATTTATTACTCCGCGCTGGCTGATGTTCCCAAGGTTTCAGCTCGGAGGCTATTGTTTCTGAAGGCCCTGCTGCCGTGTTTGGCCCCCCTACCTCATTTGATTGCCAAACACGGCAACAGGGTCTTCAGGGAGGGGGGAGGGGGAGTGGAGAGAGAGAACGCAGCCCAGAATGACAACAAGCCGATTATAGAGACATAGAAACATAGAAACATAGAAATTAGGTGCAGGAGTAGGCCATTCGGCCCTTCGAGCCTGCACCACCATTCAATATGATAATGGCTGATCATCCAACTCAGTATCCAGTACCTGCCTTCTCTCCATACCCCCTGATCCCCTTAGCCACAAGGGCCACATCTAACTCCCTCTTAAATATAGCCAATGAACTGGCCTCAACTACCCTCTGTGGCAGAGAGTTCCAGAGATTCACCACTCTGTGTGTGAAAAAAGTTCTCCTCATCTCGGTTTTAAAGGATTTCCCCCTTATCCTTAAGCTGTGACCCCTTGTCCTGGACTTCCCCAACATCGGGAACAATCTTCCTGCATCTAGCCTGTCCAACCCCTTAAGAATTTTGTAAGTTTCTATAAGATCCCCTCTCAATCTTCTAAATTTTAGAGAGTATAAACCAAGTCTATCCAGTCTTTCTTCATAAGACAGTCCTGACATCCCAGGAATCAGTCTGGTGAACCGTCTCTGCACTCCCTCTATGGCAAGAATGTCCTTCCTCAGATTTGGAGACCAAAACTGTACGCAATACTCCAGGTGTGGTCTCACCAAGACCCTGTACAACTGCAGAGACGTCTGGTACTAACTTGAAAGGGCCCCCTCTTGAGATGCATCTCAGGAAACCCGATTCGACCCCATTCGCTTTCCTTACGAGGGTGTTGCCAGGACTCGAGGGTCTGGGCTGCGGGGAGAGGTTGAGCAGGCCGGGACTCCATTCCTTAGAGCGCATGGAAGGATGAGGAGGTCAAAAGGTCATAAAGTCATAAGGAATCGAAGAGTTAGGCCATTCGGCCCATCAAGTCTACTCCACCTATCTCTCCCTCCTAACCCCATTCCCATACCTTCTCCCCATAACCCCTGACACCCGCACCAATCAAGAATCTATCTATCTCTGCCTTAAATATATCCACTGACTTGGCCTCCACAGCCGTCTGTGGCAATGAATTCCACAGATTCACCACCCTCCGACTAATGAAAATCCTCCTCATCTCCTTCCTAAAAGAGCGCCCTTTAATTCTGAGGCTGTGACCTCTGGTCCTAGACGCTCCCACTAGTGGAAGCATCCTCTCCACATCCACTCCATCCAGGCCTTTCACTATTCTGTACGTTTGAAGGTTAATTGGCTTCAGTAAAATGTTAATTTGTCTCTAGTGTGTGTAGGGCGGTGTTAAGGTCATAAGGTCATAGGTGATGGGAGTGGAATTAGGCCATTCGGCCCATCAAGTCTACTCCGCCATTCAATCATGGCTGATCTATCTCTCCCTCCTAACCCCATTCTCCTGCCTTCTCCCCATAACCCCTGACACCCGTACCAATCAAGAATCTATCTATCTCTGCCTTAAAAATATCCACTGATTTGGCCTCCACAGCCGTCTGTGGCAATGAATTCCACAGATTCACCACCCTCTGGCTAATGAAAATCCTCCTCATCTCCTTCCTAAAAGAGCGCCCATTAATTCTGAGGCCGTGACCTCTAGTCCGAGACTCTCTCACAGTCGCCGTTTCACGCCGGTAGTCGCCAATGGAATTTCATTGTCCCATTTGGGACACATGACAATAAACTCTCTTGACTTGACTTCTTGAATTCACCAAAGTCAGCGCCCGGCGACAGCCAACGCCACCTTAGCGACGACCTACGACAGCGCCTACGTGAGGAGAAGTCAAGCTACGCTCATTGGCGTCAAACCCACTGTCGGCGAAAATTTTTTGAACACGTTGAAAATCCAGCGGCGACCAGAAAGGCGTTACGACTCTTTGGGCGACTGAGGAGACGACTCACGACCATACGGGCGACCATGTGGCCTAGTCGCGTAGAAAATAGCCTAAGTCGGACAGGCCCTTAACGCTACTAAGAGAATTAAACGAAAAGATGAATCGAACGGCTGAAACAAAATCCCAACTCGCTCCTGAAATTCTTAATGGGCTGGAAAAGGTGAGGTTTGTTTCCTTTGCTGCAAGAGGGGGTGATTTCGAGGAGTCCCTATTGTGTAATAGCGTTGGTACTAATCGGACTAAATACATGGACACGAAGCGATATTTAAACACTGCCTAATCCACTCTGTTTTAAGAGTGTAAGTACAGGATCTGATTAATGAATTGCAGAGAAGAGGGAAGACATCAGGGAGATGACCTATGGATTATTGCCATTGTTTAATTTACCAAGACAAGCAACTGTTCTGAGCGCTTAGGTTTCTGACGGGAATAATTCAGCGGTTAAAAAAACCCAGCAAGCAGTATGATCTGTAGGAACGAGCTGCAGCCGGCCACGGTGGCGCAGCGGTAGAGTTGCTGCCTTACAGCGCTTGCAGAGACCCGGGTGCTTGTTTGTGCGGAGTTTGTACGTTCTCCCCGTGAGTTGCGTGGGTTTTCCCCGAGACAGCACCCGCGGTCGTGGATCGAACCCGGGTCTCTGGTGCTGTTCCCGATGTTGGGGGGGGGTCCAGAACCAGGGGCCGCAGTTTACGAATAACAATTTAGAACGGAGACGAGGAAAAACTTTTTCACCCAGAGAGTTGTGGAATTCTCTGCCTCAGAAGGCAGTGGAGGCCAATTCTCTGGATGAGAATTTCAAGAGAGAGTTAGATTTAACTCTTAGGGCTAACGGAATCAAGGAATGTGGGGAGAAAGCGGGAATGGGGTACTGATTCTGGATGATCAGCCATGGTCGTATTGAATGGCGGTGCTGGCTCGAAGGGCCGAATGGCCTACCCCTGCACCTATTGTCTATTGTCGATTGCAAGCGCTGCAAAGGGCCTGTCCCACTTGGGCGTTATTTGGGCGACATCATTCACGAGTCACATCCGCATCGTGACGCGCGCATGGCGTGCATTACACCCGCGTGGCGCATGGGGAGGCGTGGTGGCGTAGGCAGCGATGCGCGGTCGCGTGACGTGCAAATGACGCCCACGTGGGACAGGCCCTTAAGGCAGCGACTCTACCGCTGCCCCACCGTGCTGCCCGTGCATGAATAAGTAACGTTGCTCATAGCGCGCACATTTACTGGTCTGCGTTGGGCTCGGACAAACCCCTCGCATCCACAGGTAACGCGAGATGTAAACAGCGGCAAAAATAATATTCAAGATTGACATGAGCGCATAATGAGCCCCGAAGACTTACATCTTCATCTCAGCAGCAGATCAACAGAATTTTTAAAATAAGCCGAATATTATTATTAGAGATATGGTCGGAAGCCGTAAAGACACTGAATAATTGTATTAGGCACACAAAAAAGCTGGAGAAACTCAGCGGGTGCAGCAGCATCTATGGAGTGAGGGAATTAGGCAGCGTTTCGGGCCGAAACCCTTCGTTGCGTGCAGATTGCACCGCCTGGTGCGCTAGCGAGGCATTTAGTTTCGTTATGTTAGTTGAGTTTATTGTCACGTGTACCGAGGTACAGCGAAAAGCTTTTGTTGCGTGCTATCCAGTCAGCGGGAAGACCATACGTGATTGCAATCTGTTTAAGGAAGAACTGCAGATGCTGGAAAAATCGAAGGTGGATAAAAATGCTGGAGAAACTCAGCGGGTGAAGGCAGCATCTATGGAGCGAAGGAAATAGGCGACGTTTCGGGTCGAAACCCTTCTTCATAAGGTTGTAAGTGATGGGGAAGAAACTGTCCCTGAATCTGGAGGTGTTTAAGAAAGAACTGCAGATGCTGGAAAAATCGAAGGTAGACAAAAATGCTGGAGAAACTAAGCGGGTGAAGGCAGCATCTATGGAGCGAAGGAATAGGCGACGTTTCGGGTCGAGACCCTTCTTCTCGAAGGAATAGGTGACGTTTCGGGTCGAGACCCTTCTTCGAAACTCAGAGGGTGAGGCAGCATCTATGGAGCGAAGGAATAGGTGACGTTTCGGGTCGAGACCCTTCTTCGAAACTCAGAGGGTGAGGCAGCATTTATGGAGCGAAGGAATAGGTGACGTTTCGGGACCCAAAACGTCACCTATTCCTTCGCTCCATAGATGCTGCCTCACCCGCTGAGTTTCTCCAGCATTTTTGTCTACCTTCGATTTTTCCAGCATCTGCAGTTCTTTCTTAAACAAAATGCCGCGTGCTATCCAGTCGGTGGAAAGACAACACATGATTACAATCGATCCGTTTGCAGTGTACAGATAACATGCAGTGCAAGGCAGAGACAGTAAAGTCCGATCAAAGATCATCCGACGGTAGTTCAGGAACTGGAGGCGTGTGCAATCGAGGGCCAGTCTCACCCACCGGCCACTCCCTCTTCTCCCCTCTCCCATCGGGCGAAAACGCACACACCTCCAGATTCACAGACAGTTTCTTCCCGGCTGTTATCAGGCAACTGAACCATCCTACCACAACCAGAGAGCGGTCCTGAACTACGATCTACCTCATCGGTGACCCCCGTACTATCCTTGATCGGACTTGGCTGGCTTTGCCTCGCGCTAAACGTTATTCCCTTATCCTGTTTAAGAAGGAACTGCAGTTGCTGGAAAATGGAAGGTAGGGAAAAGTGCTGGAGAAACTCAGCGGGTGCAGCAGCATCTAAGGAGCGAAGGAAATAGGCAACGTTTCGGGCCGAAACCCTTCCGGGTTTCGGCCCGAAACGTTGCCTATTTCCTTCAGGGTTTCGGGCCGAAACGTTGCCTATTTCCTTCGCTCCTTAGATGCTGCTGCACCCGCTGAGTTTCTCCAACACTTTTGTCTACATTCCCGTATCGTGTATCTGAAAACCACGAATGGCCCGATTGTAACCACGTGTTGTCTTTCCAGTGACCAAACCACGTTGGTAAGATAATGACAACTCTGCTCCCTTTTTCTGCAACGCTCAGTCCAGATTTGTAAGTCATTAGCGTCTATCTGTTGGTCAGATTGTTGCGCCTTCTCAAGGTCTCCTCTGCTGTCATTCTAAATTGCTTCCTGTCAGCGGACAATGGCAGCCGTCAACCGCATTCAGGCATCACCCGCAGTAGGCCTGAGGCCTTTATCGGGAGCAGCTTTCGGGCCCCGTATATCTGAGGAAGGATGCGCCGGCCCTGGAGAGGCTTCGGAGGAGGTTTACGGGAGTGTTGCCTGGGTTTCAACAACTAAGTTACTGAGAAAGGTTGAACAAGTTAGGTCTTTATTCTCTGGAGCGCAGAAGGTTAAGGGGGGACTTGATAGAGGTCTTTAAAATGATGAGAGGGATAGACAGAGTTGACGTGGATAAGTTTTTTCCATTGAGAGTAGGGAAGATTCAATCCAAGAGGTTCAGACATGATTTGGGAATTAAGGGACAAAAGTTTAGGGGTAACATGAGGGGGAACTTGTTTACTCAGAGAGTGGTGGCTGTGTGGAATGAGCTTCCAGTGGAAGTGGTGGAGGCAGGTTCGATTTTATCATTTAAAAATAAATTGGATAGGTATATGGACGGGAAAGGAATGGAGGGTTATGGTCTGAGTGCAGGTAGATGGGACTAGGGGAGAGTAAGTGTTCGGCACGGACTAGAAGGGCCGAGATGGCCTGTTTCCGTGCTGTAATTGTTATATAGTTATATGCCCAGGAATGAGAGGGTTAAACCTCCGACTAGCGTTTGGGCCTGTACTCGCTGGAGTTTAGAAGAATGAGGGGGGGGGGGGGGGGAACTCATTGAAAGGGGAGGGGAGGGAGGTGAGGGGGGGAGGAGAGGAGAGGGGAGGGGAGGAGAGGAGAGGAGAGGGGAGGAGAGGGGAGGGGAGGGGAGGGGAGGGGAGGGGAGGGGAGGTGAGGGGAGGAGAGGAGAGGGGAGGAGAGGGGAGGGGAGGGAGAGAGGGGAGGAGTGGGGAGGGGAGGGGTGGGGAAGAGAGGAGAGGAGTGGGGAGGAGAAGAGTGGGGAGGAGAGGAGTGGGGAGGAGAGGAGTGGGGAGGGGAGGAGTGGGGAAGGGGAGGAGAGGAAGGGGAGGGGAGGAGAGGTTTCGGGGGGAGGGGACCCTTGGGAGGGAAGGAGGGGAGGGGATAGGGGAGGGGAGGGGAGGGGAGGGGAGTCGAGGAGAGGGGAGCGGGAGGAATTCGGAGAGGTGAGGGGAGGGGAGGGGAGGGGAGGGGAGGGGAGGGGAGGGGAGGGGAGGAGAGGGGAGGAGAGGAGAGGGGCCTGACAGTGCCAGAGACCTGGGTTCGATCCTGACTTTGGGTGTGTGTGTGTGTGTGTGTGTGGAGTTTGCACGTTCTCCCCGTGACCGCGTGGGTTTTCTCCGGGTGCTCCGGTTTCCTCCCACGTCCCAAAGACGTGCAGCTACACACACACACGCGCACACACGCCACACACGAGGGACGATTTACAATGACGCCAAGCCAATTAGCCGGCAAACCTGCACGTCTTTGGAGTGCGGGGGGAAACCTGTGCACCCGGTGAAAACCCACGCGGGTCACGGGGAGACGCTCCCGCGGTCGGGATCGCACCCGGGTCCCCGGCAGGAACTCCACCGCTGCGCCACCGTGACCGCCCAGATTAGACGTCAAGTTGTTACACACGGCCAGCTGGGTATCTGCACCCCTTCATCAGGATCTGCTCCGATCTCCAGCTCATTCCCGTGTATTTCATTTTGTGTATGATTCGCCTACACAATCCCTTGATTACATTCCACCCCATAACTCACTACCCAGCGCCTATTACTCCACGTTTGAGGCATCAGTATCTCTTGATTAGATTCCTGACTACAACTTACACCCGGCTATCTGTTATTCTATATACGAGCCACTTACCACTTTGATTACATTCCACTCGACAATTCACTCCGGTGTCTAGTATTCTGTTTATCAACCTTGTTTAAATTCGAACCCATCACTCACTCCCAACTATCTGCCATTCCACACACACACACACAGATCCGAACCCCTTTGATTAGATTCCGCCCTATAGTTCCATATTTTATGTAAAAGATCTGAACTCGTTGATTAGATGCAGTCCGTTAGCGTACACTCGTTAACGCCGACACAGTGTTGTACACAGCCTGCCACACCCCCTGTGTAGGATACTATGAACTGATTAGTCCTGGTGATCCATTATTCCTTTCTACAAAGAGGCAAGTGACTACTTCATCTAGAAAGCAGCCTCGACATTCATCAAGTGTAAGCTTTCATGCCGAGCTGTAAAAGCAATTAGCATTTTTCGCTTTGATTTTATTAAGCGTCTTATAAATATGTAAACACTCGCGATGGCGCGCAAAATTCATTAACTTCTTTTAATTGCAGTGTGGGGCCTTGGTTCACCCAGGCCTTTGTTTTAGACAATAGGTGCAGGAGTAGAGGCCATTCGGCCCTTCGATCCAGCACCGCCATTCAATGTGATCATGGCTGATCATCCACAATCAGTACCCCCCGTTCCTGCCTTCTCCCCATATCCCCTGACTCCGCTATCTTCAAGAGCCCTATCTAGCTCTCTCTTGAAAGCATCCAGGGAACTGGCCTCCACCGCCCTCTGAGGCAGGGAATTCCACAGACTCACCATTCTCTGTGAGAAAAAGTGTTTCCTCGTCTCCGTTCTAAATGTCCAACCCCTTATTCTTAAACTGTGTGTGTGTGTGGCCCCTTGGTTCTGGACTCCCCCAACAGCGGGAACATGTTTCCTGCCTCTAGTGTGCCCAAGCCCTTAACAATCTTATATGTTTCAATAGACAATAGGTGCAGGAGTAGGCCATTCGACCCTTCGAGCCAGCACCACCATTCAATGAGATCATGGCTGATCATCCCCAATCCCCTAATTTGAGGAAGGACATCCTTGTGATTGAGGCAGTGCAGCGTAGGTTCACGAGATTGATCCCTGGGATGGCGGGACTGTCATATGAGGAGAGATTGAAAAGACTAGGCTTGTATTCACTGGAGTTTAGAAGGATGAGGGGGGATCTTATAGAAACATATAAGATTATAAAAGGACTGGACAAGCTAGATGCAGGAAAAATGTTCCCAGTGTTGGGCGAATTTTATATGTTTCTGTACGATCCAGCGCGGAAACAGGCCCAACTCACCCACGTGTCCCAGCTCAGACCCTCGAGTCCTGGCAACATCCTCGTAAAACCAATTTTTAAAATTCCAAAACTTGGCAGGATCAGTGCATCACAGAGAAAAGTGTTTTGCATGTGTGTGGCCCGTTGTCAGAATTCCTTTGCAAGGGTTAGTGGATGTAAAGCATTTGATATTGGTCGTCTGGCTGTTTTTAAATTAAAATGTGCCCAGCGCTGCAATTGGAATGGCGTTTTCCTCAGCCGTTTGCATTAGCAGTCGGCATCAGGGGAGTAACTAAACAGCAGGACATTCTTGCTTAACTGGAAGTCATAATATTTCCATGGAGATATTGGGTACATTGTAACAGCAAAGAGCCTTGGCCTCATCAGGCTAATTGTAATGTGGACAAAAATGCCGGAGGAACTCAGTGGCTGAGGCAGCATCTATGGAGCGAAGGAAATAGGCGACGTTTCGGGTCGAGACCCTTCTGCAGACTGATTGTAATCATAGTTCCGCTTGTTATCCAGGGAACCGGATTAATGGAGCAATTCCAACCACACAAAACAGGCATGGGGAAGTCCAGAACAAGGGGCCACACAGTTTAAGGATAAGGGGGAAATCTTTTAGGACCGAGATTTTTCACACACAGAGAGTGGTGAATCTGTGGAATTCTCTGCCGCAGAAGGTAGTTGAGGCCACACAGTTCATTGGCTATATTTAAGAGGGAGTTAGATGTGGCCCTTGTGGCTAAAGGGATCAGGGAGTATGGAGAGAAGGCAGGTACAGGATACTGAGTTGGATGATCAGCCATGATCATATTGAATGGTGGTGAAGGCTCGAAAGGCCGAATGGCCTCTACTCCTGCACCTATTTTAGACATAAGAGATTACAAAAAGTTTCCCCCAACTCCCCCCCTCCTCACATAAAACATGCTAAAGAACACAAAAAAACATACATTTAACACATACAAAAGAGACACAAAGAAGATTTAAGAAGGAACTGCAGATGCTGGAGAATCGAAGGTAGACAAAAATGTTGGAGGCACTCAGCGGGTGAGGCAGCATCTATGGAGCGAAGGAAATAGGCGACGTTTTGGGCCAAAACCCTTCACAAAGAAGGAATGGACAGACAGACTGTTGACGAGGCAGCCATTGTTGGCGCCACCTAGTGGTTAATCTCTGGAGAACATGGATGGGTGATGTTTCACAGATGTGATAGGAGCAGAATTAGGCCATTCGGCCCATCAAGTCTGCTCCTCCATTCAACCATGGCTGATCTATCTCTCTCCTGAAGGGGCTGTCCCACTGTACGAATTTACACACGAGAGATCTCCCGAGTTTAAACAAAAATCAAACTCGTGGTAAGTACGTAGAATGTACGTAGCGGGTACGTCGGAGCTCGGGGACGTCTCTTAGCGGCTCGTAACGCTAACGGCAGGTACTCGGGAAACGCGATGAGCTTGTGAAGTTTTTTCAACATGTTGAAAAATGTCCACGAGAGCCCCGAGTACCTATGAACGGCCATTACCGTAATTCAATTCAATTTAATTGTCATTTGGACCCCTTGAGGTCCAAACGAAATGCCGTTTCTGCAGCCATACATTACAAACACATAGACCCAAGACACAACATAGTTTACATTTTACATAAACATCCATCACATTGCTGTGATGGAAGGCCAAAAAAACTTATCTCTCCCCTGCACTGCACTCCCCCTCCCCCCCCCGGAGTCAGAGTCAAAGTCAAAGCCCCCGGCTGGCGATGGCGATTGTCCCGCGGCCATTAAAGCCACGCCGGGTGGTGCAATGCCGGGGTCGTGGTGTTGGAGCCCCCGGCGTGCGCTCGCAGAGTCCCGCGGCCATTCCAAGCCGCGCGGGGCGGTGATGTCAGGCCCCGCTCCAGGAGCTCTTCAACCCCGCAACTCGGGCGGGAGAAGTCGCCGTTGCGGGAGCCCTGAAAAGCGGTCTCCCTCCAGGGACCCGCGGGCTCCCGGTGCCGCCGTCCGCCAGACCCGCAGTTGCAGCCTCCGAATCTCTGGAGGTCGGGCCGCAGCAGCAGCAGCGCTCCACCACCACGCTCCACCCGCTCCGGACTCGGCCAGCACCGCGACGGGGTGAGTCGGCACCAGAGTCCCGGTCTTCTCAGAGTCCCGTTGCAACCCCAACCGTGCAGGGAGAGATTTAAAAGGCCTCCTCCCACCCCCACATTGCACACACACACCCCACAAAAAAGAACAAAAGGGAGAGACATAGACAAAAGTAATAAAAACCGGACCCTGCCCGCTGCTGACGTGACCCGTGCCGCCTACCGAATTCTCCGAGTTCGAACAGGGGAAACTCGGGACACTTCCCCGAGATGAGAAGAAATAACGCAAAAGACTGGTGAATCTCTGGAACAAAAATGCCACAGAGGGTAGTTGACGGGCCTGCATTGGCTATATTTAAGAGGGAGTTAGATGTGGCCCTTGTGGCTAAGGGGATCAGGGCGTATGGAGAGAAGGCAGGTACGGGATACTGAGTTGGATGATCAGCCATGATCATATTGAATGGCGGTGCAGGCTCGAAGGGCCGAATGGCCTACTCCTGCACCTAATTTCTATGTTTCTATGTTTCTATGTTTCTAACTCTTGAATTAGCTTGTACAATGGGACGGGCCCTTAAGTCAATGGAGAGGACGGGTTTGGAGGGATATGGGCCAAACGCAGGGAGGTGGGACTAGTGTAGATGGGACATTGTTGGCCGGTGTGGGCAAGTTGGGCCGAAGGGCCTGTTTCCACCCTGTGTCACTCTATGACTCTATGAGTAGGTGAGGAGATAACGTGCTCCTTTGCGATTAAGGCTTTGGTTATTCGCGGGTAACAAGGTTATCTGGCACTTGTTGGATCGGCTGTTTCTGTCAGTAGCCTCCTCTGCTGCGACTAGTGTAGTTGGGACATGTTGGCCAGCGAAGGGCCTGTTTCCACGTTGTATCACTCTGTGACCCAACTGAGGAAAGAATCATTTTCAATAGAATTCAGTTAAAAGAATACCTGTAGGGATTCAAGGATAATGAAAAGGTGTAAGATTAATTGAATGGTTCTTTAAGGAGTCGACAATAACCTGATGGGCAAAGGCTTTTAAGGTACTTAGCTCGCTGCTGACATTTGCACAAAAGTTGAATCATGCTCCAAAGCATTAAATTATCTTAACACCTTAAATAGAAAAATATTATGTCAGAGTTGGACAATCAAATCCTTAAACGCATACAGCCATTTCATTAGGTAGAGAAAAACGCTGGAGAAACTCAGCGGGCGAGGCAGCATCTATGGAGCGAAGGAAATAGGCGACGTTTCATTAGATCATGTAACCATATAACAATTACAGCACGGAAACAGGCCATCTCGGCCCTACAAGTCCGTGCCGAACAACTTTTTTTCCCTTAGTCCCACCTGCCTGCACTCATACCATAACCCTCCATTCCCTTCTCATCCATATGCCTACCCAATTTATTTTTAAATGATACCAATGAGCCTGCCGACACCAGTTCCGCTGGAAGCTCATTCCACACCGCTACCACTCTCTGAGTAAAGAAGTTCCCCCTCATATTACCCCTAAACTTCTGTCCCTTAATTCTGAAGTCATGTCCTCTTGTTTGAATCTTCCCTATTCTCAAAGGGAAAAGCTTGTCCACATCAACTCTGTCTATCCCTCTCATCATTTTAAAAAACCTCTATCAAGTCCCCCCTTAACCTTCTGCGCTCCAGAGAATAAAGACCTAACTTATTCAACCTTTCTCTATACTGATCTATAGCTGATCTATACTGCATTTAACTGCCTTTCTTGGCAGGTAGGAAGGGAATTTGTGCTAAATCAGTCCCGTGTATCTGGCTTTACTCAGATAGCCACAAAAAGCTGGAGTAACTCAGCGGGACAGGCAGCATCTCTGAAGAGAAGGAATGGGTGACGTTTCGGGTCGAGACCTTTCTTCAGACAAGAGGGAGATGGAGATGCTGCTTGTCCCGCTGAGTTACTCCAGCTATTTGTGTCTATCTATGTATGAATGAATGAATACGTTTACTAGCCAAGTATTCACATACAAGGAATTTGCCTTGGTGCTCTGCCTGTAAGTGACAACATGACATACAGTGACGGTTAGGAATGACACATAAAACATTCAACATTAATAATAAAACACTATCGATTGAGCATGTGAATTGAAATAAAATACTGGAGCTAAAATCTACAGTTTAAACCAGCATCTGCAGTTCCTTCCGACACATTTTGTTTACTCAGATAGCCAGAGACACGATAAAACAGCTCGTATTTTCCTCCACTTTGTTCCTGTGATGCTACAACCTACGATCACCCAACAACAGTAAGGAAACCACTCCTCTAACCAACGGCAGTAAAAATTAAACATCTGACCCGAAACGTCGCCTATTCCTTCGCTCCATGGATGCTGCCTCACCCGCTGAGTTTCTCCAGCATTTTTGTCGACCCACCATATAACATGATCAAATCTGAGGAACGACATTCTTGCCATAGAGGGAGTACAGAGAAGGTTCACCAGACTGATTCCTGGGATGGCAGGACTTTCATATGAAGAAAGACTGGATAGACTCGGCTTGTACTCGCTAGAATTTAGAAGATTGAGGGGGGGATCTTATAGAAACGTACAAAATTCTTAAGGGGTTGGGGCAGGCTAGATGCAGGAAGATTGTTCCCGATGTTGAGGAAGTCCAGGACAAGGGGTCACACAGTTTAAGGATAAGGGGGAAGTCTTTTAGGACCGAGATGAGAAAAACATTTTTTTTCACACACAGAGAGTGGTGAATCTGTGGAATTCTCTGCCACAGAAGGTAGTTGAGGCCACAGTTCATTGGTTATATTTAAGAGGGAGTTAGATGTGGCCCTTGTGGCTAAAGGGATCAGGGGGTTTGGAGAGAAGGCAGGGATGGGATACTGAGATCAAATGATCAGCCATGTTCATTATTGAATGGCGGTGAGTACTCGAAGGGCCGAATGGCCTACTCCTGCACCTATTTTCTATGATGTCAGGTTCTTCATGGCCTAATTGCTGGTTAACATTCTCTGTGTTGTCTGTGACTGTGAAACTGAAATGAATAATGCTAGCGGAAGTAACATTTATTTTGAATGAACTTACAAAATTCTTAAGGGGGTGGGACAGGCTAGATGCAGGAAGATTATTCCCGATGTTGAGGAAGTCCAGGACAAGGGGTCACACAGTTTAAGGATAAGGGGGATGTCTTTTAGGACCGAGATGAGAAAAACATTTTTTTTCACACACAGAGAGTGGTGAATCTGTGGAATCCTCTGCCACAGAGGTAGTTGAGGCCACAGTTAATTGGCTATATTTAAGAGGGAGTTAGATGTGGCCCTTGTGGCTAAAGGGATCAGGGGGTATGGAGAGAAGGCAGGGATGGGATACTGAGTTGGATGATCAGCCATGATCATATCGAATGGCGGTGCAGGCTCGAAGGGCCGAATGGCCTCTACTCCTGCACCTATTTTCTACGTTTCCATGTTTCTATCATGGCCTATCATCTAAAATCAATACCCCGTTGTTGCTGTTTCTACCCATCCCCTGATTCCGTTAGCCCTAAGAGCTAAATCTACCTCTGCCATTGAAGGATAAATGTTCCAAATGGGGGTAGAGTGGATACAATCCTCCAGAGGTCTCCAGGAAAACAGCGAAAACATTCAGATTCTCCAAGGACAGAAAACCATAGTCCAATTAAAAGATTTAAATTACATTTTCTGAATTACAATTCCCCTTGGACTGCCATTCATTGGCAGCCACAGATTATCAGACATTGTGTGTGTGCAGTGAAAGGCAGCAATTTTCTCCGTTACAGAGAGAGAGAGAGAAAAAGAATGTAACAATGAAGAGGGACTAAATGAAATTGCTTTTTGCTTTTCTTGCAGCAGCCTGCAAGGAGTGACAGAGCTCTAAGTGCAGTCATTCTCCGACTGTGAACTTTGGGTCACGCTTGAAGAGAGGAGAGGAGAATCGCTGTGTCTTTGACGGCACTGGGCTGTACTCAGTAGACAATAGGCAATAGGTGCAGGAGGAGGCCATTCGGCCCTTCCAGCCAGCACCGCCATTCACTGTGATCATGGCTGATCATCCACAATCAGTACCCCGTTCCTGCCTTCTCCCCATATCTCCTCTGACTCCGCTATCTTTAAGAGCCCCATCTAGCTCTCTCTTGAAAGCATCCAGAGAACCGGCCTCCATCGCCCTCTGAGGCAGAGGATACCACAGACTCACAACTCTCTGTGAGAAAAGGTGTTTCCTCGTCTCCGTTCTAAATGGCTTACTCCTTATTTTTAAACTGTGTGTGTGCGGCCCCTGGTTCTGGACTCCCCCAACATCAGGAACATGTTTCCTGCCTCTAGTGTGTCCAAGCCCTTAACAATCGTTTCAATAGACAATAGACAATAGGTGCCACTGATTCTGGACTAAAGGGCCTGTTCCACTTGGCGATTTTTTCAGCGACTGCCAGCGTCATATCAGTGATAAATTCCAGAGTATACAAGCCCAGCCACTCCATTCTATCAACATATGACAGTCCCGCCATCCCGGGAATTAACCTGGTGAATCTACGCTGCATTCCCTCAATAGCAAGAATGTCCTTCCTCAAATTTGGAGACCAGAACTGTACACAATAACCATATAACCATATAACAATTACAGCACGGAAACAGGCCATCTCGACCCTTCTAGTCCGTGCCGAACACGTATTCTCCCCTAGTCCCATATACCTGCGCTCAGACCATACCCCTCCATTCCTTTCCCGTCCATATAACTATCCAATTTATTTTTAAATGATAAAAACAAACCTGCCTCCACCACCTTCACTGGAAGCTCATTCCACACAGCCACCACTCTCTGAGTAAAGAAGTTCCCCCTCATGTTACCCCTAAACTTCTGTCCCTTAATTCTCAAGTCATGTCCCCTTGTTTGAATCTTCCCTAATCTCAGTGGGAAAAGCTTATCCACGTCAACTCTGTCTATCCCTCTCATCATTTTAAAGACCTCTATCAAGTCCCCCCTTAACCTTCTGCGCTCCAAATACTCCAGGTGTGGTTTCACTAGGGCCCTGAACAACTGCAGAAGGACCTCTTTGCTCCTACACTCAACTATACTCAATATAATGTGTGTAATCAGTATTGAATGTTTGTATAGCCTCCGAAAATGTCGGATGAATTTTTTGTATGGTTCCTGTGTTGTATGTATTTAGAACTTGAATAAAGTCTATTTTGAATTAAAAAATTACTTTACTTTGTGTGTTTCATTGTTCAAAGTTCAGGCCTGAAATATTAGTTTCATGGAAACATAGAAACATAGAAATTAGGTGCAGGAGTAGGCTATTCGGCCCTTCGAGCCTGCACCGCCATTCAATATGATCATGGCTGATCATCCAACTCAGTATCCCGTACCTGCCTTCTCTCCATACCCTCTGATCCCCTTAGCCACAAGGGCCACATCTAACTCCCTCTTAAATATAGCCAATGAACTGGCCTCGACTACCCTCTGTGGCAGAGAGTTCCAGAGATTCACCACTCTCTGTGTGAAAAAAGTTCTTCTCATCTCGGTTTTTAAAGGATTTCCCCCTTATCCTTAAGCTGTGACCCCTTGTCCTGGACTTCCCCAACATCGGGAACAATCTTCCTGCATCTAGCCTGTCCTACCCCTTAAGAATTTTGTAAGTTTCTATAAGATCCCCTCTCAATCTTCTAAATTCTAGAGAGTATAAACCAAGTCTGTCCAGTCTTTCTTCATAAGACAGTCCTGACATCCCAGGAATCAGTCTGGTGAATCTTCTCTGCACTCCCTCTATGGCAATAATGTACTTCCTCAGATTTGGAGACCAAAACTGTACGCAATACTCCAGGTGTGGACTCACCAAGACCCTGTACAACTGCAGTAGAACCTCCCTGCTCCTATACTCAAATCCTTTTGCAATGAAACTTGCTGAAGTTTAGGAGGATGGGGGAGGGGTTCTACGTTTCTATCACTCCATGACTCTACAATTGAATGCATTTTTACAAGGCAGGAGCGGTTTGCAGATGATGTGTTTCGAAGCAGCAGATTGACTGCGATGCTTGGTATAACACTATATAATAGATGCGCTCACAGGCCGCGGAATAAGTCTTCTCTGCGATTTACTCTTGAGAAACTAAATGGTGTGTTCCAGGAGTCACGGCAAAAAGGTTGACAGACTTAAGAGATTTTTTATTTCCCATCGACTGAAATTTGCCAAACAAATGAATTCATTCCAGGACTGAGAAGAGAAAAAACGTTTTCACCCAGAGAGTTATGAATCCAGAACTTCAAATTCCTGGGCGTGCATATTTCCGAAGATCTCTCCTGGTCCCAGCACAGTGATGCAATTATAAAGAAAGCACATCAGCGCCTCTACTTCCTGAGAAGATTACGGAGAGTCGGTTTGTCAAGGAGGACTCTATCGAACTTCTACAGGTGCACAGTAGAGAGATCATGCTGAACGGTTGCATCGTGGCTTGGTTCGGCAACTTGAGCGTCCAGGAGCGGAAAAGGCTGCAGAAAGTTGTGACCACTGCCCAGTCCATCACCGGCTCTGACCTCCCCACCATCGATGGGGGATCTATCACAGTCGCTGCCTCAAAATGGCAGCCAACATCATCAAAGACCCACACACCATCCTGGCCACACACTCATCTCTCCGCTACCATCGGGCAGAAGGTACAGGAGCCTGAAATCTGTTACATCCAGGTTCAGGAACAGCTTTACCAAATTTTGGTGGCAAAAACAGGAAAGCAGACTATTATCTAAATGGTGGCCAATTGGGAAAGGGGGAGATGCAGCGAGACCTGGGTGTCATGGTACACCAGTCATTGAAGGTAGGCATGCAGGTGCAGCAGGCAGTAAAGAAAGCGAATGGTATGTTAGCTTTCATTGCAAAAGGATTTGAGTATAGGAGCAGAGAGGTTCTACTGCAGTTGTACAGGGTCTTGGTGAGACCACACCTGGAGTATTGCGTACAGTTTTGGTCTCCAAATCTGAGGAAGGACATTATTGCCATAGAGGGAGTGCAGAGACGGTTCACCAGACTGATTCCTGGGATGTCAGGACTGTCTTATGAAGAAAGACTGGATAGACTTGGTTTATACTCTCTAGAATTTAGAAGATTGAGAGGGGATCTTATAGAAACTTACAAAATTCTTAAGGGGTTGGACAGGCTAGATGCAGGAAGATTGTTCCCGATGTTAGGGAAGTCCAGGACAATGGGTCACAGCTTAAGGATAAAGGGGAAATCCTTTAAAACCGAGATGAGAAGAACTTTTTTCACGCAGAGAGTGGTGAATCTCTGGAACTCTCTGCCACAGAGGGTAGTTGAGGCCACTTCATTGGCTATATTTAAGAGGGAGTTAGATGTGGCCCTTATGGCTAAGGGGATCAGGGGGTATGGAGAGAAGGCAGGTACGGGATACTGAGTTGGATGATCAGCCATGATCATATTGAATGGCGGTGCAGGCTCGAAGGGCCGAATGGCCTCTACTCCTGCACCTAATTTCTATGTTTCTATGTTTCTTCCCCACAGCCATCAGGGGAATCA
>NC_073420.1:952500-985000 GCF_028641065.1 Leucoraja erinaceus
TCCAGCTTTTTTGTGTAACCTTCGATTCTCCAGCGTCTGCAGTTCCCTCTTAAACAACAGTCTGAAGAAGGGTCTCGACCCGAAACATCGCCCATTCCTTCGCTCCATAGATGCTGCCTCACCCGCTGAGTTTCTCCAGCATTTTTGTCTACCTACGATGAGAAAGGAAGCAGGTCATTGTTCGCTGTTTGTTGGGTGAGAACAAGAAGCTGGTGCGACTTAGGTGGGGGAGGGATGGAGAGAGAGGGAATGCCAGGGCTACCTGAAGTTGGAGAAATCTGCAAGCCTTCGGTATGTGGGTGGGAGATCAGAGCACCCGGAGAAAACGGAGAAAACCCATGCGGTCATTGAGATAATGAGCAAACTCCACACAGACAGCACCCGTAGTCAGGATCGAACCCGGGTCTCAGGCAATGTGAGCCAGCAGCTCTACCGCTGCGCAAACTTGCCGCCCTCATTCGATTTGGCTCAAATACTCTCTCGGACAGTATCAAGCTTGGATAGACCGGCGTTCCTCAGGGCTGTGTGCTGAGCCCCCTTCTCTACTCCCTCTTCACCTATGACTGCGCACCTGTACATGGTACTAACACCATCATCAAGTATGCAGATGATACAACGGTGATTGGCCTCATCAGCAACAACGATGAGCTGGCCTACAGGGAGGAGGTCCAGCACTTAGCAGCATGGTGCGCTGACAACAACCTGGCCCTTAACTCCAAGAAGACCAAGGAGCTCATTGTAGACTTCAGGAAGTCCAGAGGCGGCACACACACCCCCATCCACATTAACGGGACGGAGGTGGAACGTGTTTCTAGCTTCAGGTTCCTGGGAGTCAACATCTCCGATGACCTCTCTTGGACCCACAATACCGCTACTCTGATCAAGAAGGCTCATCAGCGTCTCTTCTTCCTGAGTAGACTGAAGAAGGTCCATCTGTCTCCTCAGATCCTGGTGAACTTCTACCGCTGCACCATCGAGAGCATCCTTACCAACTGCATCACAGTATGGTACGGCAACTGCTCTGTCTGCGACCGGAAGGCATTGCAGAGGGTGGTGAAAATTGCCCAACGCATCACCGGTTCCACGCTCCCCTCCATTGAGTCTGTCCAAAGCAAGCGCTGTCTGCGGAGGGCGCTCAGCATCGCCAAGGACTGCTCTCACCCCAACCATGGACTGTTTACCCTCCTACCATCCGGGAGGCGCTACAGGTCTCTCCGTTGCCGAACCAGCAGGTCGAGGAACAGCTTCTTTCCGGCGGCTGTCACTCTACTCAACAACGTACCTCGGTGACTGCCAATCACCACACCCCCCCCCCACTTATTATTTTTTTATTCAAATTGTTTGCTATGTCGCTCTTCAAGGGAGATGCTAAATGCATTTCGTTGTCTCTGTACTGTACACTGACAATGACAATTAAAATTGAATCTGAATCTGAATCTGAATCTGAGTAGAGCAGGTAGATGTGGAGAGGATGTTTCCACTAGTGGGAGAGTCTAGGACTAGAGGGCGCAGCCTTAGAATTAAAGCCTCTCTTTCCGAATTGTGTATTGTTGCTGTACATATCGTTTCTGTTTCATGTTTGTTTTAATTGTAAGGTGTCCTTGAGAGTCCTGAAAGGCGCCCTATAAATAAAATGTGTTATTACTATTATTAAAAGGACGCTCCTTTAGGAAGGAGATGGGGAGGAATTTTTTTAGCCAGAGGGTGGTGAATCTGTGGGAGGCCAAGTCCTGTGCAGCGCCACCCGATGTATGGGAGGAGCAACGGGTCCTCCCGCCCCACCAGACATCACACCAATGGATACTTTTTTAAGGCAGAGGTGGATAGATTTATGATCAGTGCGGGTGTTAGGGGGTTGGGTTGGACAGGCTAGGTGCGGGAAGATTGTTCCCGATGTTGGGGAAGTCCAGAACAAGGGGTCACACACAGTTTAAGTCTTTTAGGACCGAGATGAGAAAAACATTTTTCACACACAGAGAGTGGTGAATCTGTGGAAGGTAGACAAAAATGCTGGAGGAACTCAGCGGGTGCAGCAGCATCTATGGAGCGAAGGAGATAGGCAACGTTTCGGGCCGAAACCCTTCTTCAGACTGGCTGAAGGTGGAATTCTCTGCCACAGAAAGTAGTTGAGGCCACACAGTTCATTGGTGGCCGCCCTTTGTGTGAAAACGTTACCCCTCAGGTCCCTATTAAATCTTTTCCCCCCGAACTGCATCACAGTATGGTACGGCAACTGCTCTGTCTCCGACCGGAAGGCATTGCAGAGGGTGGTGAAAATTGCCCAACGCATCACCGGTTCCACGCTCCCCTCCATTGAGTCTGTCCAAAGCAAGCGCTGTCTGCGGAGGGCGCTCAGCATCGCCAAGGACTGCTCTCCCCCCAACCATGGACTGTTTACCCTCCTACCATCCGGGAGGCGCTACAGGTCTCTCCGTTGCCGAACCAGCAGGTCGAGGAACAGCTTCTTTCCGGCGGCTGTCACTCTACTCAACAACGTACCTCGGTGACTGCCAATCACCCCCCCCCCCCCCCCCCCCCGGACACTTATTATTTTTTTTATTCAAATCGTTTGCTATGTCGCTCTTCAAGGGAGATGCTAAATGCATTTCGTTGTCTCTGTACTGTACACTGACAATGACAATTAAAATTGAATCTGAATCTGAATCTGAATCTTAAACCTATGTATTCCCGGTGTTGGGGAAGTTCAGAACTAGGGGTCACACAGTTTAAGGATAAGAGGGAAGTCTTTTAGGACCGAGATGAGAAAATCAGTGGTGAATCTGTGGAATTCTCTGCCACGGTAGGTAGTTGAAGCCAAAGTTAATTGGCTATATTTAAGAGGGAGTTAGATGTGGCCCTTGTGGTTAAAGGGATCAGGGGGTATGGAGAGAAGGCAGGGATGGGATACTGAGTTGGATGATCAGCCATGATCATATCGAATGGCGAATGGTGCACGCTGCACCTATTTTCTATGTTTCTATGTTAGGGGTTATGGAGAGCAGGCAAGCGAATGGGGTTGGGAGGGAGAGATAGATCAGCCATGATTGAATGTCGGAGGAGAGGCGATGAAGAGTCACATTGTGACACAGTAAGGCATCTGTCTAAGGCACTGATTGCAAACCTTAACCTATTCGCTGGGAACAAAGGCCACAGCCTGTTTGCACCCGTTTGCCATCGTCTGATATGCTCCAGTATAACAGCCCTGACAGGACTGTATCTTCCACCAAGTTCATAAAATGAAATTTATTTATTTTTTGCCATGCAATAAAATTTATCGCCCTATTTAAATCCTTACCATTTATTTCTCCTCACTCAGTGCCAATAGCATTAAATCGCTTAAAATTAATAGGCATTTCAGATTATTATGTCTTTCAAATGCTAATCACCTCCAGTATCATCAGTCAGAGGATTAATGAGTGGTTTAATAATGGCTCCTTCTCTGTAACCTGCTGGACTGCAATGGGATGATGGGGTTTTGACTGGAGAGAGAACAGTGAGAGGGGGAGGGAGAGAGAGAGAGAGAGAGAGAGAGAGAGAGAGAGAGAGAGAGAGAGAGAGAGAGAGAGAGAGAGAGACAGAGAGAGAGAGAGAGAGGGAGAGATAGAGAGAAAAAGAGAGGGGGACAGAGAGAGAGAGAATGGCAACCCCTGATTTTAAAGAACTAGATGATACATCAAAACTAAGAATAATCCTTGGCGAAGGAAATACGGCACATCTTGGTGCACAATACGTACGGACAGCAGGCCAGCGAGGGTGAAAAACCTGAGAGACGTGAATGGACCCACATAAACATATGTACATGCACAACTAAGACTAATACGACTTGGTGCACAATACTAACAGCATGCCAGAACCTGAGAATTGACCAACATGCACATATGTACGCACACACTAATCGACATTAACTAACACTAAGAAATTAATATTGAATTGAGTATAGAAGCTGGGATGTAATGTTAAAATTGTACAAGGCATTGATGAGGCCAATTCGGGAGTATGGTGTACAATTTTGGTCGCCCAATTATAGGAAGGATGTCAACAAAATAGAGAGAGTACAGAGGAGATTTACTAGAATGTTGCCTGGGTTTCAACAACTAAGTTACAGAGATAGGTTGAATAAGTTAGGTCTTTATTCTCTGGAGCGCAGAAGGTTAAGGGGGGGGCTTGATAGAGGTTTTTAAAATGATGAGAGGGATAGACAGAGTTGATGTGGACAAGCTTTTCCCTTTGAGAATAGGGAAGATTCAAACAAGAGGACATGACTTCAGAATTAAGGGACAGAAGTTTAGGGGTAATATGAGGGGGAACTTCTTTACGCAGAGAGTGGTGGCGGTGTGGAATGAGCTCCCAGTGGAAGTTGTGGAGGCAGGTTCATTTAAAATAAATTGGATAGGCATATGGATGAGAAGGGAATGGAGGGTTATGGTACGAGTGCAGGCAGGTGGGACTAAGGGGAAAAAAATTTGTTCGGCACGGACTTGTAGGGCCGAGATGGCCTGTTTCCGTGCTGTAATTGTTATATGGTTATATCAAAACTAAGAGTAATCCTTGGCGAAGGAAATACGGCAGTTCTTGGTGCACAATACGTAACAGCATGCCATAACCTGAGAGACAGTGAATGACCAACACACTAATCGACATTAACTAACACTAAGAAATGAATATTGAATTGCTAAACTTGCTATTGTGTTGTACTGCTTACAGCTGCAAGAACGTGTAGCATCAATAAAGGGCTATAGGTCTAGTGCGAGGGACATATCTATCCATGCACTGAGAGAGAGAGAGAGAGGGAGAGAGAGAGAGAGAGAGAGAGAGAGAGAGAGAGAGAGAGAGAGAGAGAGAGAGAGAGAGAGAGAGAGAGAGAGAGAGAGAGAGAGAGAGAGAGAGAGAGAGAGAGAGAGAGAGAGAGAGACACAGAGAGAGAGAGAGAGAGAGAGAGAGAGAGACAGAGAGAGAGAGAGAGAGAGAGAGAGAGAGACAGACAGAGAGAGAGAGAGACAGAGACAGAGAGAGAGAGACAGAAAGAGAGAGAGAGACAGACAGACAGAGAGAGAGAGAGAGAGAGAGAGAAAGTGAGAGATAGAAAGAGACACAGAGAGAGAGAGGGTTCATTACAGTGTGTGTAGGAAGGAACTGCAGATGCTGGTTTACACTGAAGATAGACACAGAATGCTGGAGTAACTCAGCGGGACAGGCAGCATCTCTGGAGAGAAGGAATGGGTGAGGTTTCGGGTCGAGACCCTTCTTCAGACCGGTCAAGGTAGACAGATAAGATCAGAAAGATCGGTTGTCTGTTTTAAAAATGACTTAAATGCCGAGCAGCATCTGGAAGCTGTGGTGCTGAGGTTTGCCCACGTGGCTGGTGAATTTTGAAAGTCCGACAGACTTATTCTTTGAGAGTAGGTACAGTGGCGAGTGGCGGATCAGCTGCCGCACAGAGCCGGAGACCCGGGTTCAATCCTGACCTCGAGTGCTGTCTTTGTGGAGTTGGCACGTTCTCCAACATTGTTACATACCCCTAGAAAGGAGATGAGGAGGAATTTCTTTAATCAAAGGATGATGAGAGTGAAATTTCATTGCCATGCAAGGCAGTGGAGGCCACGTCAGTGGATATTTTCAAGGTGGAGGTGGATAGATTCTTGATTAGTACGGGTGTCAGGGGTTATGGGGAGTAGGCAGGAGAATGGGGTTAGGAGGGAGAAATGATCAGCCATGATTGAATGGAGGAATAGACTTGATGGGCCGAATGGCCTAATTCTGCTCCTATAACATCACCCTGATTGACCATGTGGTTGAGAGAGGGCAGATTCTCTAAATCAGTCATCAGCGTTCTCCAGAGACTCGCCTCACAGTCCCGGGCGTTACCAGGACAATATTATAGACAAGACTCAAGTCAGGAGTGACGGAGTAACTCAGCGGGTCAGGCAGCATCTCTGGAGGAACATGGATAGGTGACGTTTCACAGAAGTGATAGGAGCAGAATTAGGCCATTCGGCCCCATCAAGCCTGATCACGGCTGATCTATCTCTCCCTCCTAAGTCAATGGGTAGGACGGGTTTGGAGGGCTGTGGGCCAAACGTGGACAGGTGGGACTAGTGTAGATGGGACATGTTGGCCGGTGTGGGCAAGTTGGGCCGAAGGGCCTGTTTCCACCCTGTGTCTCTCTCTGACTCTATGAGTAGGTGAGGAGATAACATGCCCCTTTGCGATTAAGGCCTTTGTTATCCCCGGGTAACAAGGCCTTAACATGTCAAATTGACAAGCTAGATGCAGGAAAAATGTTCCCAATGTTGGGCGAGTCCAGAACCAGGGGCCACACAGTCTTAGAATAAAGGGGAGGCCATTTTTGACTGAGGTGAGAAAAAACGTTTTCACCCAGAGAGTTGTGAATTTGTGGAATTCCCTGCCACAGAGGGCAGTGGAGGCCAAATCACTAGATGGGTTTAAGAGAGAGTTAGATAGAGCTCTAGGGGCTAGTGGAGTCAAGAGATTTGGGGAGTTGGCAGGCACAGGTTATTGATTGGGGACGATCAGCCATGATCACAATGAATGGCGGTGCTGGCTCGAAGGGCTGAATGGCCTCCTCCTGCACCTATTTTCTATATTTCATTTTAAGATACTGTTATTTGTTTTTAAATCTCTGAATGGGCTCGCCCCGCCTTACCTCTCTGAGCTGCTCCACCCATACGCTCCTGCCCGGTCCCTCAGGTCAGCTGGTCAGCTGCTCCTGGAGGTACCGAGGTCTAGTCGGAGGCTCAGAGGGGATAGAGCCTTCTCTGTTGCTGCTCCGGCACTCTGGAACACCCTGCCATTGCACATCAGACAGGCCCCCTCTCTGTCCATCTTCAAATCCAGTGTTAAAACACATTTGTACTCCCTGGCTTTTGACCATGCCTGAGGCTTTGCTTCTGTTTGTGGTGTTTTTGATGTTTCTTTATTTTGCATGTCTTTTCCTACTATTTCTTTTGATTGTTATTTTTGGTGTGTATTAACTTTTTTGTCAATGATTAGTGATGTACAGCACTTTGTTGCAGCTATGTTTGTTTTTAAAGTGCTCTATAAATAAAATTATTATTATTAATTGTTATTATTTCCATGTTTCTATGTTATCCGGCACTTGTTGGATCAGCAGCCTCCACTGCCGGACAAGATTTAAAAAAAACGAGATTAGAAACATAGAAACATAGAAATTAGGTGCAGGAGTAGGCCATTCGGCCCTTCGAGCCTGCACCGCCATTCAATATGATCATGGCTGATCATCCAACTCAGTATCCCGTACCTGCCTTCTCTCCATACCCCCTGATCCCCTTAGCCACAAGGGCCACATCTAACTCCCTCTTAAATATAGCCAATGAAGTGGCCTCAACTACCCTCTGTGGCAGAGAGTTCCAGAGATTCACCACTCTCTGCGTGAAAAAAGTTCTTCTCATCTCGGTTTTAAAGGATTTCCCCTTTATCCTTAAGCTGTGACCCCTTGTCCTGGACTTCTCTAACATCGGGAACAATCTTCCTGCATCTAGCCTGTCCAACCCCTTAAGAATTTTGTAAGTTTCTATAAGATCCCCTCTCAATCTTCAAAATTCTAGAGAGTATAAACCAAGTCTATCCAGTCTTTCTTCATAAGACAGTCCTGACATCCCAGGAATCAGTCTGGTGAACCGTCTCTGCACTCCCTCTATGGCAATAATGTCCTTCCTCAGATTTGGAGACCAAAACTGTACGCAATACTCCAGGTGTGGTCTCACCAAGACCCTGTACAGCTGCAGTAGAACCTCTCTGCTCCTATACTCAAATCCTTTTGCAATGAAAGCTAACATACCATTCGCTTTCTTTACTGCCTGCTGCACCTGCATGCCTACCTTCAATGACTGGTGTACCATGACACCCAGGTCTCGCTGCATCTCCCCCTTTCTTTGAAGGAACTGCAGATGCTGGTCTAAATCGAAGATAGATACGAAGTGCTGGAGTAACTCAGGGTCTGGAGATGGGATCTTGACCCCGAAACGGCACCCATTCCTTCTCTCCAGTCATGCTGAGTTAAGTCCCTGTCCCATTTCCACGACCTCTGCCGAGTTTGCCCTCGACTCATACTCGCAGCAGGGTCGTCAGGAGGTCGTAGCTAGGCCGTGATGCTGGTCGTAGCAACAAGTAGGCCGGGACGTTTTTTCTAGCCTGATGAAAAATGTCCACGAGTGAAAAAAGGTCTTGAATTAGGTCGTGGAAGTGGGACAGGGCCTTCACTCCAGCTTTTAGTTGCTGTCGTCAGGAAAAAGAACTGAACTGTTGATCCTGGGCCACAGGCGAGACGACCTCATCGTGAATGGCAATCATCTCGATGAGGTATCCTTAAGTGAGTTGCTAACATGAATTCACTCCGATTGATGTGACGGTGGGTGGGGGGAGGGGGAGGGGGGGGGGGGTTAAGGAGACGAAGGCTGAGCAGTAAGTAGTTTAGATTAATCAGGCGCTGCTAATACAACAGGCCGGTATTGAGGCCCCATGACAGCTTTATGTACAGTATTCCATTTGTGAAGTACATTATTTTTAATGGAAGCAGATCGATGGGGGCGCTTTGCACTTTCGTCTTTGCCGATGAATCATCTTGCGTTTTAACGGAGGGAGAGAGAGAGAGAGGTGGCCGGGCCTTTTGCTGCATCTAGAGGCAGAGAGGCCGAGCACTTCTCCGCCACTGGATCAACGGCGGATGCATTTGGCGCCGACAACCACGCTTCCCGCGGTCAGGAACCGCGCTCGGGCCCGAAACGTCGCCCGGTCCTTTCCTCTCTTTTCGTGCCTGTCTTCGGTGTAAACCAGCACCTGCAGTTCCTTCCCACACATTCCTCCCGCTCCGACAGCTTGAGGTGGAGCACTGGGCTAGATGAGGGTTGGCGGCTCGGCCAAAGGCGTTACCCGCTTGACCGAGCGTGTCTGGCGAGGGTCCTCGTTGTAGCGGTTGAACGGAAATACAGTCGCCATGACTAATCCCCACTGTTTCAGCAACTTAAGGGGGAGGGGGGAGGGGGGCAGTAGAGTTGACGCCTCACGGCGCCAGAGACCCGGGTTCGATCCCCACCCCGGGTGCTGTCTGTGTGGAGTTTGCACCTTCTCCCCGTGACCTGCGTGGGTTTTCTCCGGGAGCTCCGGTTTCCTCCCACTCTCCAAAGACGCTCAGGTTTGTAGGTTAATTGGCTTGGTATGAATGTAAATTGTCCCTAGTGTGTGTAGGATAGTGTTAGTGTGTGGGGATCGCTGGTCGGCACGGACCTGATGGGCCAAAGGGCCTGTTTCCGCGCTGTATCTCTAAACTAAACTAAATTACACATGATAGCAAACCATCCCTGTTAGGTTAGGTAAGGGGGAGGTGCAGCGAGACCTGGGTGTCCTTGTACACCAGTCACTGAAAGTTGGCTTACAAGTACAGCAGGCAGTGAAGAAAGCTAATGGAATGTTGGCCTTTGTAACAAGAGGATTTCAGTATTGGAATAAAGAGGTTCTTCTGCAGTTGTATCGGGCTCTGGTGAGGCCACATCTGGAGTATTGTGTACAGTTCTGGCCTCCTAATTTGAGGAAGGACATCCTTGTGATTGAGGCAGTGCAGCGTAGGTTCACCAGATTGATCCCTGGGATGGCGGGACTGTCATATGAGGAAAGATTGAAAAGACTAGGCTTGTATTCACTGGAGTTTAGAAGGATGAGGGGAGGATTCTTATAGAAACATATCAAATTATAAAAGGACTGGACAAGCTAGATGCAGGAAAAATGTTCCCAATGTTGGATGAGTCCAGAACCAGGGGCCACACACACACACAGTCTTAGAATAAAGGGGAGGTCATTTAAGACTGAGGTGAGAAAAAACGTTTTCACCCAGAGAGTTGTGAATGTGTGGAATTCCCTGCCACAGAGGGCAGTGGAGGCCAAGTCACTGGATGGATTTAAGTTCAAGTTCAAGTTCAAGTGAGTCTATTGTCATGTGTCCCTGTATAGGACAATGAAATTCTTAGGTACACAAAAGTGCTGGAGAAACTCAGCGGGTGCAGTAGCATCTATGGAGCAAAGGAAATGTTAGCTTTCATTGCAAAAGGATTTGAGTATAGGAGCAGAGAGGTTCTACTGCAGTTGTACAGGGTCTTGGTGAGACCACACCTGGAGTATTGCGTACAGTTTTGGTCTCCAAATCTGAGGAAGGACATTATTGCCATAGAGGGAGTGCAGAGACGGTTCACCAGACTGATTCCTGGGATGTCAGGACTGTCTTATGAAGAAAGACTGGATAGACTTGGTTTATACTCTCTAGAATTTAGAAGATTGAGAGGGGATCTTATAGAAACTTACAAAATTCTTAAGGGGTTGGACAGGCTAGATGCAGGAAGATTGTTCCCGATGTTAGGGAAGTCCAGGACAAGGGGTCACAGCTTAAGGATAAAGGGGAAATCCTTTAAAACCGAGATGAGAAGAACTTTTTTCACACAGAGAGTGGTGAATCTCTGGAACTCTCTGCCACAGAGGGTAGTTGAGGCCAGTTCATTGGCTATATTTAAGAGGGAGTTAGATGTGGCCCTTGTGGCTAAGGGGATCAGGGGGTATGGAGAGAAGGCAGGTACGGGATACTGAGTTGGATGATCAGCCATGATCATATTGAATGGCGGTGCAGGCTCGAAGGGCCGAATGGCCTACTCCTGCACCTAATTTCTATGTTTCTATGTTTCTATGAAATCGGCGAAATTCTTGCTTTGTTTCAGCACACAGAACAGAGTAGGCATTGACTACAAAACAGATAAGTGTGTCCACATACCACAATATAAATATATACACACATGAATAAATAAGAGAGAGTTAGATAGAGCTCTAGGGGCTAGCGGAGTCAAGGGATACGGGGAGAAGGCAGGCACGGGTTATTGATTGGGGACGATCAGAGTGAAATATTATGTACGATTTGCCCTTATTCACTCTTCACCAAAGCAGGTTGACAATGTTTTCATCCAAAGGAGAAATCTTGCAGCCCTGAATATAAAGCAGTCCCACAGTTGCTTATTAGAGTGCTACCCACATACCCGCTCACCACCACAGTGTTCTGTCCCCAAATGAGAAAACCATGTCTGCTGAGCCCGTACTTTTACAAATGAACTAATTGCTGAATCGTGTGATGTGGCAGTAATATTAAGATCTAAAATGACAAACAAACTGTACGTCCCGCCAACTGTCTGACTGACACTTTGCTTTTCACTTTTAATTTCACAGATACAAAAGACAATAGACAATAGGTGCAGGAGTAGGCCATTCGGCCCTTCGAGCCAGCACTGCCAGGGTTGCAGGTTGATTGGATTGGTATAAATGTATAAGCATAAAATTGTCCCTAGCCCGCTCCGACCAGTGATCCCCGCACACTGAAGGGCCTGTCCCACTTGGGCGTCATTTGCACGTCAATTACGCATCACGCATGGTACGCATTGCGGGCGCGTGGTGCGCGGTGACGTAGGCAGTGACGTGCGGTCGTGCGTGGCGACCCAGGGTTTTGGGATGTACAAAATCTTCGCGCGCCGCCTGCCTATGTCACTAGGAACAATTTTACGCTTACACCAAGCCGATTAACGTACAAACCTGCACGTCTTTGGAGCGTGGGAGGAAACCGAAGATCTCGGAGAAAACCCGCGCAGGTCACGGGAGAGAAGGTACAAACCCCGTACAGGCGGCGTCCGTAGCCGGGATCGAACCCGGGTCTCTGGCGCTGCGAGGCATATTTGCCGCCGTGCGGCAGCAACTCTACCGCTGCGCCACCATGCCGCCCACTAATAGGATCGAACCCGGGTCTCTGGCGCTGTAAGGCAGCAACTCTATGTCACGAGAGAGTTAGATTTAGCTCTTGGGGCTAAAGGAATCAAGGGGTATCACGGAAAGGGGGAAAAAATGCAGTATATATGTGGATAAATGTGAGGTTATCCATTTTGGTGGCAAAAAAGAGAAGCTGAAGAAGCAGACTATTATCTAAATGGTGGCCGATTGGGAAAGGGGGAGATGCAGCGAGACCTGGGTGTCATGGTACACCAGTCATTGAAGGTAGGCATGCAGGTGCAGCAGGCAGTAAAGCAAGCGAATGGTATGTTAGCTTTCATTGTAAAAGGATTTGAGTATAGGAGCAGAGAGGTTCTACTGCAGTTGTACAGGGTCTGGGTGAGACAACACGTGGAGTATTGCGTAGAGTTTTGGTCTAAAAATCTGAGGAAGGACATTATTGCCATAGAGAGAGTGCAGAGACGGTTCACCAGACTGATTCCTGGGATGTCAGGACTGTCTTATGAAGAAAGACTGGATAGACTTGGTTTATACTCTCTAGAATTTAGGAGATTGAGAGGGGATCTTATAGAAACTTACAAAATTCTTAAGGGGTTGGACAGGCTAGATGCAGGAAGATTGTTCCCGATGTTAGGGAAGTCCAGGACAAGGGGTCACAGCTTAAGGATAAATGGGAAATCCTTTAAAACCGAGATGACAAGAACTTTTTTCACACAGAGAGTGGTGAATCTCTGGAACTCTCTGCCACAGAGGGTAGTTGAGGCCAGTTCATTGGCTATATTTAAGAGGGAGTTAGATGTGGCCCTTGTGGATAAAGGGATCAGGGGGTATGGAGAGAAGGCAGGTTCGGGATACTGAGTTGGATGATCAGCCATGATCATATTGAATGGCGGTGCAGGCTCGAAGGGCCGAATGGCCTACTCCTGCACCTAATTTCTAGGTTTCTATGTTTCTATGGAGCGAAGGAAATACTCGCTGGAGTTTAGAAGGATGAGGAGAAACCTCATCGAAACCTACCGAATAGTGAAAGGCCTGGATAGAGTGGACGTGGAGAGGGTTTTTCCGCTCGTGGGAGAGTCCGGGACTAGAGGTCGCAGCCTCAGAATTAAAGGACGTTCCTTAGGTCGAAGATGAGGATGAATTTCTTTAGTCAGAGGGTGGTGAATCTGTGGAATTCATTACCACAGAAGGCTGTGGAGGCCAAGCCAATGGATATTTTTAAGCAGCAGATAGATAAATTCTTGATTGTGCAAGAAAGAGCTGCAGATGCTGGTTTAAATCGAAGGTTGGCACAAAATGCTGGAGTAACTCAGCGGGTGAGGCAGCATCTCGGGAGAGAAGGAATGGGCGATGTTTCAGGATGAGACCATTCTTCAGACTGATTCTTGATTAGTACAGATGTCGAGGGTTATGGGGAGAAGGGGTTAGGAAGGAGAGCTTGATCAGCCATGATTGAATGGCGGAGTAGACTTGATGGGCCGAATGGCCTAATTCTGCTCCTATCACTTATGACCTTGTGACCTTTTTAGTTTTGGAGATACAGCGCAGAAACAGGCCCTTCGGCCCTACTGAGTCCACACCGACCAGCGATCCCCGCACACTAACACTATCCTACACACACTGGGAACAATTTTACATGTATACCAAACCAATTAACTTGCAAACCCCTCGGTCTTTGGCCTGTGGGAGGAGGCCCGAACATCTCGGAGAAAGTCCACGCAGGTCACGGGGAGATCGTCCAAACACCGTACGGACAAGCACCCGTAGTTGGGATCGAACCCGTGATTCTGGCGCTGAAAGGGTTACAAGGCAGCGACTCTACCGCTGTGCCACTGTGATTTACGAGAGAGCTAGAGCGATGTGAGAGAACTGGATTAGCACATTGTGTTGGCTCAGAGGAGTTACTGGGCCCAGCAGTGATAAAAGTGATGTGAAACTTCTAAAGAGGACCCTCGTTGTGATAATGAGTATCTTTCTCTCTCCTGCCAGTCGCCATCTTTCCCGAAAACGCCACTGATTTACAATTGGGACGTGCCAATTGCCAAGGCACCATGTTGCAGTTGTACAAGACGTTGGTGAGGCCACACTTGTGTTCAGTTCTGGGTGCCATGTTACAGGAAAGATGCTGTCAAGTTGCAAACGGTGCAGAGAAGATTGAAGGGCCTGTCCCCCTTTCACGACCAAATTCACGACCTTTTTTTACTCGTGGATATTTTTCATCAGGCTAGAAAAACGCCCCGACCTACTTGATGCCCCGAGTGCCTACGACTGGCATCACGGCCTAGCTACGAGGTCGTATGAGTCAAGGGCAGACTCGGCAGAGGTCGTGAATTAGGTTGTGAAAGTGGGACAGGCCCTTTAAGAGGATGTTGCCAGGACTCGAGGGCTTGAGCTACAGGGAGAGGTTGAGTAGGCCGGGACTCTATTCCTTGGAGTACAGGAGGATGAGGGGTGATCTTATCGAGGTGTATAAAATCATATGTGGAATAGGTCACCATTCATGACCAAATTTGAGTATAGCAGCTGGGATGTAATGTTAAAATTGTACAAGGTATTGGTGAGACCAAATCTGGAGTATGGTGTACAATTTTGGTCGCCCAATTATAGGAAGGATGTCAACAAAATAGAGAGAGTACAGAGGAGATTTACTAGAATGTTGCCCGGGTTTCAACAACTAAGTTACAGAGAAAGGTTGAATAATTTAGGTCTTTATTCTCTGGAGCGCAGAAGGTTAAGGGGGGACTTGATAGAGGTCTTTAAAATGATGAGAGGGATAGACAGAGTTGGTGTGGACAAGCTTTTCCCTTTGAGAGTAGGGAAGATTCAAACAAGGGGACATGACTTCAGAATTAAGGGACAGAAGTTTAGGGGTAACATGAGGGAGGACTTCTTTACTCAGAGAGTGGTAGCGGTGTGGAATGAGCTTCCAGTGGAAGTGGTGGAGGCAGGTTCGTTGGTATCATTTAAAAATAAATTGGATAGGCATATGGATGAGAAGGGAATGGAGGGTTATGGTATGAGTGCAGGCAGGTGGGACTAAGGGAAAAAAAGTTGTGTCGGCACGGACTTGTAGGGCCGAGATGGCCTGTTTCCGTGCTGTAATTGTTATATGGTTATATGGTTCATTCAGCCTTTAGACATCTATCACAGGACATTCAGCTTGGTACTAGCTTAATAACCGACCAGCGATCCTTGTACACTAACACTATCCTACACACATTGGGGACAATTTACAATTTTTTTAACGGAAGACAATTAACCCACAAACCTGCACGTCTTTAAAGTGTGGGCGGAAAAATGGAACACCCGGGGAAAACCCACGCTGTCACGGAGAGAACGTGCAAACTCCGCACAGACAGCACCAGTAGTCAGGATCGAACCCAGGTCTTGGGTGTGGTAAGGCCGCAACAGGTCGGCACAGACTCGTTGGGCTGAGGGGCCTGTTTCCGCGCTGTATCTCTAAACAAATCTAAATTAAACTACGCAAACATTTTGGGGCGGAGAGCCCATTCCTGTGCTGTTCCGTCCTATGTTCTATGTTACTGCTATACTAGTCAAACACATGTACAGGAAGGAACAGCAGATGCTGGCTTACATTGAAGATAGGCCCAAAATGCTGGAGGACAGGCAGCATCTCTGGAGAGAAGCAAAAACGTCACCCATTCCTTCTCTCCAGGGATGCTGCATGGCCCACTGAGTTACTCCAGGATTTTGTGTCCATCTTCAAGTCACTGAAAGTCACTGAAAGTTAGCGTGCAGGCAGAGCAGGCAGTGAAGAAAGCTAATGGAATCTTGGCCTTCATAACAAGAGGATTTCCGTAAAGAGGTTCTTCTGCAGTTAAGGAAACATCTTTGAAATATCAGAAGGTACACAACAATGCTGGAGAAACTCAGCGGGTGCAGCAGCATCTATGGAGCAAAGGAAATAGGTAACGTTTCGGGTCGAAACCCTTCTTTGAAATATTGTTAGCTTAGAACAGGCCTCTGACATACCTCCAGCTCTCTCTTGAAAGCATCCAGAGAACCGGCCTCCACCGCCCTCAGAGGCAGAGAATGCCACAGACTCACAACACCCTGTGAGAAAAAGTGTTTCCTCGTCTCCGTTCTAGACGGCTTACCCCTTATTCTTAAACTGTGTGTGTGGCCCCTGGTTCTGGACACACCCCACCCCAACATCAGGAACATGTTTCCTGCCTCTAGCATGTCGAAACCCTTAAAAATCGTATATGTTTCAATAGGATCCCCTCTCATACTTCTAAACTCCAGAGTGTACAAGCCCAGCCGCTCCATTCAAAACTATTGCCACTTTAATTGAGCTTTTTGGATAACGGAAGAATGGTTTTCTGAACGAGTTTTGTCAGTGGAGGAGCCAACTGACAGACGAAGGCAGTTTTAGTGTCCATCAGTTTTGGACAAACAGAAAGTCAATGCTAGCATCACATTTTTGCCCACAACTCCACGACAGGCGCAGACAGCAATGAGATCGACCGTTGACAGTGGCTGCTCGTTCAAACAACATATTTCTTCTGACGTTCAATTAACTGGCCCATCTTGCTTTTTAGTTTAAAAGGTAGACAAAAATGCTGGAGAAACTCTGCGGGTGAGGCAGCATCTTTGGAGTGAAGGAAATAGGCGACGTTTCGGGTCGAGGCCCTTCTTCAGACTGATATGGGGGTGGGGAGGGAAGAAGAAAGGAAGAGGTGGAGACAGTGGGCTGTGGGAGAGCTGGGAAGGGGAGGGGAAAGAGGGAGAAAGCAGGGACTACCTGAAATTGGAGAAGTCAATGTTCACGCCGCTGGGGTGCAGACTACCCAAGCGAAATATGACTAGTAGACTTAGAAGTAGACTCCCCAAGCTGATCCTCCAATTTAGGGTGGGACTCACTCTGGCCGTGGAGGAGGCCCAGGACAGAGAGGTCGGATTGGGAATGGGAGGGGGAGTTGAAGTGCTGAGCCACCGGGAGATCGGGTTGGTTATTGCGAACCGAGCGGGGGTGTTGGGCGAAGCGATCGCCAAGCCTGCGCTTGGTCTCACCGACGTAGAGCAGCTGACACCTCCAGCAGCGGATGCAATAGATGAGGTTGGAGGAGGTGCAGGTGAACCTCTGCCATCTTTGGAACGACTGCTTGGGTCCTTGGATGGGGTCGAGGGGGGGGGAGGTAAAGCGACAAGTGTAGCATTTCCTGCGGTTGCAAGGGAAAGTGCCCGGAGAGGGGGTGGAAGTTTAGTAATGGCCCTGTCCCATGGTACGAGTTCATTCCAAGATCTCTCCCGAGTTTTAAAAAAATCAAACTCGTGGTAAGCACGGAGAATGAACGTGGCGGGTACGTCGGAGCTCGGGGACGTCTCTTAGCGGCTCGTAACGCTAACGGCAGGTACTCGGGAAGACTCGCTAACGGCAGGTAAGCTCGGGGAAAGACTGGTGAAGATTTTTCAACACGTTGAGCCCCGAGTACCGACGAGCGGCCATTGCCGTAAATCTCCGAGTCCGAATCAGGGCATAAAACTCGGGGGAGCTCTTGGGATGAACTCGTACCGTGGGAACAGGGCCATTAGATGAGTTCAGTTTGACGATTTACAGCACGGAAACAGGCCCTTCGGCCCTTCGAGCCCGCGCCGGCCAGCGATCCCCGTACATTAACACCCCCCCCCCCCCCCCCCCCCCCCCCCACAGGGCCGGCCTTAGGAGGTGCGGGCCCAATGGTGAGCCCCAGGTTCCCAGCCAAGGTCTGTAGAATCATAGAAATATAATTAAAGTCTTTTATAGACTTTATATCTCTACGATAGAATGGATGAATGTTATGAATTCTCTATGATAGAATTAAATAGATCCTGGAAAACCAATAACCATTGGTGAAAAAACCAGTCCAGGCATTACATTTTGGTCTTCAGCCCCATCCTAACTTAGTTGTGGGTGTTAGTTGTGTGTGTGTGGTGTGTGTGTGGGAGGGAAGGAGAGAAGGGAGGGAGTGGGCTGGCGGCAGGAGTGGACGCCGGGGTCTGGGTGGACGGGTGTGAGCTGAGGCCGATGTTTGTAAACGTTGCTCCAACCCCCGGCCCGGCCCTCCATGTATTGTTCACTGCGTCTTCCCAGGGAGAGAGAGGGGCTGTGTGTGTGAAGCACGGCGACTGGAGGGGCGGGAGTGGTTCCCCAGAACCATGAGGAAATGACCCACCTCCCCCTCTCCCCCTCACACCCCCCTCCCCGTCTACCCCTTTCTTCCCCCTCCACCCCTCTACTCTCTCTCCACCCCTCTCTCCCCCCTCCACCCGGGGTACATCTACCCGAGCCGAGAGTAGATTACTCTGACGCGGGGCCCCCTTACTCGCGGGGCCCAATTGGGAGTAATCGGTCCAATCGGCTTAAGGCCGGCCCTGCCCCCCCCCCACAAGTTAGAGGGATCACTACTCGTGCCGCTGGGCTGCGAGCTGCCCATGCGAAATACGAGGAGCCGTTCCTCATCTCCCGTCCGGTTCTATCCACCCCCTGGTCTTACTCTGTGTGATCTCCCCGGTTTTTGGCAGCGGTTAAGCTCGTGTGTTAATATACAGGGGGCCATGGATCATTAACCCGAAGTCACAGTTCAAATCCAACTGCGGCAGCTGGTGAATTTAAATTGATGTAAATCTGGGAATAAAAAAAAGATTAGCGTGACTAATGGCATCCACGGGACCAGCAGTTGCCGTCAAAACCCATCTGGTTGTCTAATATCCTCAGGGAAGGGATTTACCATCCTCACTTGGGCCTAGCTCACGTGTGAATACTGACCTTCCGGTCCGCTCGGGTTTGGAGATACAGCGCAGAAACAGGCCCTTCGGCCCAGCTTGCCCATCCCGGCCAACATGTCCCAGCTACACTACTCCCACCTGCCCGCGTTTGGTCCATATTTGGTCAATGCATTTTGTTGTCTCTGTACTGTACACTGACAATGACAATTAAATTTGAATCTGAATCTGAATCTGTATTCCTTCAAACCTGTCCTATCCATGTACCTGTCTAACTGCTTCTTAAATGTTGCAATAGTCCCTGCCTCAGCTACCTCCTCTGGCAGCTCGTTCCATGCACCCGCCACCCCCTGTGTGAAAAAGTTACCCCTCAAATTCCTATTAAATCTTTCCCCCTTCATCTTGAACCCATGTCCCCTGGTCCTCGATTCCCCCTACTCTGGGCAAAAGACTCTGTGCATCTACCCTATCTATTCCTCTCATGATTTTACACACCTCGATAAGATCATCCCCCATCCCCCTGCGCTCCAAGCAATAGAGACCCAGCTGACGCAACCTCTCCCTGTAGCTCAGACCCTCTAGTCCTGGCAACATCCTCGTAAATCGTCTCTGAACCCGCATAGAAACATAGAAACATAGAAATTAGGTGCAGGAGTAGAGGCCATTCGGCCCTTCGAGCCTGCACCGCCATTCAATATGATCATGGCTGATCATCCAACTCAGTATCCTGTACCTGCCTTCTCTCCATACCCTCTGATCCCCTTAGCCACAAGGGCCACATCTAACTCCCTCTTAAATATAGCCAATGAACTGTGGCCTCAACTACCCTCTGTGGCAGAGAGTTCCAGAGATTCACCACTCTCTGTGTGAAAAAAGTTCTCCTCATCTCGGTTTTAAAGGATTTCCCCCTTATCCTTAAGCTGTGACCCCTTGTCCTGGACTTCCCCAACATCGGGAACAATCTTCCTGCATCTAGCCTGTCCAACCCCTTAAGAATTTTGTAAGTTTCTATAAGATCCCCTCTCAATCTCCTAAATTCCAGAGAGTATAAACCAAGTCTATCCAGTCTTTCTTCATAAGACAGTCCTGACATCCCAGGAATCAGTCTGGTGAACCTTCTCTGCACTCCCTCTATGGCAATAATGTCCTTCCTCAGATTTGGAGACCAAAACTGCACGCAATACTCCAGGTGTGGTCTCACCAAGACCCTGTACAACTGCAGTAGAACCTCCCTGCTCCTATACTCAAATCCTCTTGCTATGAAAGCCAACATACCATTCTCTTCTTCCCACCCTGCTTCCTGTAAGGACTCCATCCCCTACTCCCAATTCCTCCGTCTACGCCACATCTGCTCCACGGATGAGGCGTTCCACACCAGGACATCTGAAATGTCCTCACTATTCAGGGAACGGGGGTTCCCCTCCTCCACCATAAATGAGGCTCGCACCAGGGTCTCTTCCATACCCCGCAACACTGCTCTCTCTCCCCATCCCCGCACTCGCAACAAGGGCCGAGTCCCCCTAGTCCTCACCTTTCACCCCACCAGCCATCACATACAAAAAATAATCCTCCGTCAGTTTCGCCACCTCCAACGTGACCCCACTACTAGCCACATCTTCCCATCTCCCCCCATATCTGCCTTCCGCAAAGACCGCTCCCTCCATAACTCCCTTGTCAATTCTCTTCCCTTCCCTCTCGGTCCACCCCCTCCCCGGGCACTTTCCCTTGCGGCCGCAGGAGATGCAACACTTGTCCCTTTACCTCCCCCCTCAACTCCGTTCAGGGACCCAAGCAATCGTTCCAGGTGCGACAGAGGTTTACCTGCATCTCTTCCAACCTCATCTATTGCGTCCGCTGCTCTAGATGTCAGCAGATCTATATCGGTGAGACCAAGCGGAGGTTGGGCGATCGTTTCGCCGAACACCTCCGCTCGGTCAGCAATAACCTAGCTGACCTCCCGGTGGCTCAGCACTTCAACTCCCCCTCCCACTCCGTCTCCGACCTCTCTGTCCTGGGTCTCCTCCATGGCCACAGCGAGCAGCACCGGAAATTGGAGGAACAGCACCTCATATTCCGTTTGGGGAGTCTGCACCCCGGGGGCATGAACATCGACTTCTCCCAATTCTGTTAGTCCTTGCTGTCTCCTCCCCTTCCTCAGCTCCCCTGCTGTCTCCTCCCACCCTCCAGCCTTCCGGCTACTCCTCCTTTTCCCTTTCTTGTCCCCACCCACCCCCACCCCTGATCAGTCTGAAGAAGGGTTTCGGCCCGAAACGTTGCCTATTTCCTTCGCTCCATAGATGCTGCTGCACCCGCTGAGTTTCTCCAGCTTTTCTGTGTAACCTTCGATTCTCCAGCATCTGCAGTTCCCTCTTAAAAACAAAATACCATTCTCTTTCTTTACTGCCTGCTGCACCTGCATGCCTACCTTCAATGACTGGTGTACCATGACACCCAGGTCTCGCTGCATCTCCCCCTTTCCCAATCGGCCACCATTTAGATAATAATCTGCTTTCCCGTTTTTGCCACCAAAATGGATAACCTCACATTTATCCACTGCTTTCAAGCTTGACAATATCTTTCCTCCACCCGCCACCCTTTGTGTGTAAAAGTTACCCCTCATATTCCTATGGTGGACAAAAACTCTGGAGAAGCTCAGTGGGCGAGGCAGCATCTATGGAGCGAAGGAAATAGGTGACGTTTTGGGTCTTCAAGAGTCCCCTCTCCCCATTCTTTGCACATCCCCCAAGCCTTTCCACTCGTCACTGTAATTTCATGTTTCAACTTGTGTTTTGTGTGTGATGTGCTTTTATGGCCGTTTGCAGATGAATTCCCCTCCTGGGATGAATAAAGTTCTATCGTATCGTAACAACAGCAACCAGGCTAATCTAACCACTGTCGTAGATCTTAGCACCACCAGAGGCCACACAGAGAGGCAACACAGAGAGTTTCAAATCAATCGCAAACCGCCCGCTAAACATAAAATGCTGGAGTAACTCAGCGTGTCGGACAGGCAGCATCTCTGGAGAGAAGGAATGGGTGATGTTTCGGGTCACAGCCCTTCTTCGCTAGAATTTAGAAGATTGAGGGGGGATCTTATAGAAACTTACAAAATTCTTAAGGGGTTGGACAGGCTAGATGCAGGAAGATTGTTCCCGATGTTGGGGAAGTCCAGAACTAGGGGTCACACAGTTTAAGGATAAGGGGGAAGTCTTTTAGGACCGAGATGAGAAAAACATTTTTTTTCACACACAGAGAGTGGTGAATCTGTGGAATTCTCTGCCACAGAAGGTAGTTGAGGCCACACAGTTCATTGGCTATATTTAAGAGGGAGTTAGATGTGGCCCTTGTGGCTAAAGGGATCAGGGGGTATGGAGAGAAGGCAGGGACGGGATACTGAGTTGGATGATCAGACATGATCATATTGGATGGCGGTGCAGGCTCGAAGGGCCGAATGGCCTCTACTCCTGCACCTGATTTCTATGTTTCTATGTTTCTATGAATGAATAAGTTTATTGGCTAAGTATTCATATACGATGGCCTACTCCTGCACCTATTTTCTATGTAACCAACCAACCAACCCCAAAGTTTCTTCGGACTGAGAGTCGGGGGAAAGGGAAACGCAGTGGGTAGAGCTGCTGCCTCACTGCGTCAGAGTCCCGGGTTCGATCCTGACTACGGGTGCTGCCCGTACGGAGTTTGTACGTTCTCCCCGTGGCCGCGTGCGTTTTCCCTGGGTGCTCCGGTTTTCACCGGCACTCCCGGTTTGATTGGCTTTGGTAAAGATCGCAAATGATCTGCAGATTCCACGTAATTTCTACATGATCAGCACGAGTTTGATTTGGTTTAAACTCAGGATCGCTCGAGGGTGGACTAGCACCGTGAGACAGGGGGTTTAACGCTGCTTTAGAAAACAATTTGCCAGGAAATAATTTCTTGATGTCTGCCAATCTAAACACAGCACGTTGGTTTTGAACATCAAGCTGGCTTCCTGAGCGCAGGACCTAGCTGCCGCAGTGAGATTGTATTAAGTGTTACAGTCAAATTAAATTATTAAACATCTGTTTTCTATTCACAGTCCAGGGGACAAAATTCTATTGTTCGCTCAGAATAAACAGAAAACGCATCGGCTGTCTAGACCACAGCCTCAAAAAGGCTGGCAGTATCATCAAAGACCCACACACCATCCTGGCCACACACTCATCTCCCTGCTACCTTCAGTTAGAAGGTACAGGAGCCTGAAGACTGCAACGTCCAGGTTCAGGAATAGCTACTTCCCCACAGCCATCAGGCTATTAAACCTGGCTCGGACAAAACTCTGATTATTAATAACCACTTTCTGTTATTTGCACTTTACCAGTTTATTTATTCATGTGTGTATATATTTATATCATGGTATATGGACACATTTATCTGTTTTGTAGTTAATGCCTATTATTTTCTGTGTGCTGAAGCAAAGCAAGAATTTCATTGTCCTATACAGGGACACATGACATTAAACTCACTTGAACTTGGACACTTGAACTTGTCCTCAGATCCTTGTACAGTTCACGAAAGAAGTGAGCGGGGAGCGGTTTTGATGGAGAGAAGAATTTCTACAGGGGTTTCGAAAATGGGTCGACTGGGCATATAGTCACTGGAATTTAGCAGGATGAGAGGATATCTTATAGAGACTTATAAAATTCTTAAGGGTAAACAAAAATGCTGGAGAAACTCAGCGGGTGAGGCAGCATCTATGGAGCGAAGGAAATAGGCAACGCTTTGGGTATTCATAGCAAAAGGATTTGAGTATAGGAGCAGGGAGGTTCTACTGCAGTTGTACAGGGTCTTGGTGAGACCACACCTGGAGTATTGCGTACAGTTTTGGTCTCCTAATCTGAGGAAGGACATTATTGCCATAGAGGGAGTGCAGAGAAGGTTCACCAGACTGATTCCTGGGATGTCAGGACTGTCTTATGAAGAAAGACTGGATAGAGACTTGGTTTATACTCTCTAGAATTTAGGAGATTGAGAGGGGATCTTATAGAAACTTACAAAATTCTTAAGGGGTTGGACAGGCTAGATGCAGGAAGATTGCTCCCGATGTTGGGGAAGTCCAGGACAAGGGGTCACTGCTTAAGGATAAGGGGGAAATCCTTTAAAACCGAGATGAGAAGAACTTTTTTTTCACACAGAGAGTGGTGAATCTCTGGAACTCTCTGCCGCAGAGGGTAGTTGAGACCACACAGTTCATTGGCTGTATTTAAGAGGGAGTTAGATGTGGCCCTTGTGGCTAAGGGGATCAGAGGGTATGGAGAGAAGGCAGGTACGGGATACTGAGTTGGATGATCATCCATGATCATATTGAATGGCGGTGCAGACTCGAAGGGCCGAATGGCCTACTCCTGCACATAATTTCTATGTTTCTATGTTACATTTAAACCAAGCCAATTAACCTTCAAACCTGTACGTTCTTTGGAGTGTGGGAGGAAACCGAAGATCTCGGAGGCAATCTTGCACCACAGTGGTATGAACATTGACTTCTCTAATTTCAGGTAGTTTTTATTTTCTCCTCCCCTTCTCAGCTCTCCCTCTGACTCCACCTCTTCCTTTCTTCCTTATTGCACTCCCTCTATGGCAATAATGTCTCGAAGAAGGGTCTCGTCCCGAAACGTCACCTATTCCTTCGCTCCATAGATGCTGCCTCACCCGCTGAGTTTCTCCAGCATTTTTGTCCACCTTCGATTTTTCCAGCATCCGCAGTTCCTTCTTAAACATCTCGGAGAAAGCCCCCGCAGGTCACGGGGAGAACGTACAAACTCCGTACAGACAGCAGCCGTGGTCAGGATCGAACCTTGCGGGGCGTGGGATAGCGCCAGTGTGCGGGGATCGCTGGCCGGCGCGGAGCCGGTGGGGCCGAAGGGCCTGTTTCCGCGCTGTATCTCTAAACTGAACGAATCTGCCTGCTGTACTTGCATGCTTACTTTCAGTAATCACCGAACATGCTGCAATTTGAGAGGCAACTTTGGGCTGACAGCGACAGAGAGATGAACACGTATCTTCTCCTCCACCTCCCACATCTACTGATTTCCGCCAGAACTCTAATAATTTGCGCAGAGTTATTTTCCGTGACCTTATCTCAATTTCAAGCTCTTGTCTCTGTAGAACTGCCTTCTCTTGTGAATTATTGTGTGTGTTACAAAATGATGTCGAGATATTCGGGGATCAAACAGAAATCAATCAGGCTCGTGCAGGGCCCCTTATAGACAATAGACAATAGGTGCAGGAGGAGGCCATTCGGCCCTTCCAGGTAGCACCGCCATTCACTGTGATCATGGCTGATCATCCACAATCAGTACCCCGTTCCTGCCTTCTCCCCATATCCTCTGACTCCGCTATCTTTAAGAGCCCTATCTAGCTCTCTCTTGAAAGTATACATCTGGAGTATTGTGTACAGTTTTGGTCTCCTAATTTGAGGAAGGACATCCATGTGATTGAGGCAGTGCAGCGTAGGTTCACGAGATTGATCCCTGGGATGGAGGGACTGTCATATGAGGAAAGATTGAAAAGACTAGGCTTGTATTCACTGGAGTTTAGAAGGATGAGGGGAAGGATCTTATAGAAACATATCAAATCATAAAAGGACTGGACAAGCTAGATGCAGGATAAATGTTCCCAATGTTGGGCGAGTCCAGAACCAGGGGCCACACACACAGTCTTAGAATAAAGGGGAGGCTATTTAAGACTGAGGTGAGAAAAAACTTTTTCACCCAGAGAGTTGTGAATTTGTGGAATTCCCTGCCGCAGAGGGCAGTGGAGGCCAAATCACTGGATGGATTAAAGAGAGAGTTAGATAGAGCTCTAGTGGAGTCTAGTGGAGTCAAGGGATATGGGGAGAAGGCAGGCACGGGTTATTGATTGGGGACGATCAGCCATGATCACAATGAATGGCAGTGCTGGCTCGAAGGGCCGAATGGCCTCCTCCTGCACCTATTTTCTATGTTTCTAATACCACTATGACTATATATCTTAATGAGCAAGCCACTGAGTATAAATATCGCCATGATGGGAACGATTTAATGGTAAATCAGTGGTCCCCATTGCCAAGTCTGAGAATATGGTGTCGGTTAGAGCAACCCAGACCATCGTGCAAAGCAACCTCCCTTCCATCGCCTCCATCTACACCTCACGCTGCCATGGCAAGGCCAGCAGCATAATCAGGGACCAGTCCCACCCCCGGCCACTCCCTCTTCTCCCCTCTCCCATCGGGCAGAAAAGGGTGAAAACGCACACACCTCCAGATTCAGGGACTGTTTCTTCCCGGCTGTTATCAGGCAACTGAATCATCCCACCACAACCTGAGAGCAGTGCTGAACTACTATCTACCTCATCGGTGACCCTCAGACTATCCTCGATCGGACTTTGCTGGCTTTACATAGAAACATAGAAACATAGAAATTAGGTGCAGGAGTAGAGGCCATTCGGCCCTTCGAGCCTGCACCGCCATTCAATATGATCATGGCTGATCATCCAACTCAGTATCCCGTACCTGCCTTCTCTCCATACCCCCTGATCCCCTTAGCCACAAGGGCCACATCTAACTCCCTCTTAAATATAGCCAATGAACTGGCCTCAACTACCCTCTGTGGCAGAGAGTTCCAGAGATTCACCACTCTCTGTGTGAAAAAAGTTCTTCTCATCTCGGTTTTAAAGGATTTCCCCTTTATCCTTAAGCTGTGACCCCTTGTCCTGGACTTCCCTAACATCGGGAACAATCTTCCTGCATCTAGCCTGTCCAACCCCTTAAGAATTTTGTAAGTTTCTATAAGATCCCCTCTCAATCTTCTAAATTCTAGAGAGTATAAACCAAGTCTATCCAGTCTTTCTTCATAAGACAGTCCTGACATCCCAGGAATCAGTCTGGTGAACCGTCTCTGCACTCCCTCTATGGCAATAATGTCCTTCCTCAGATTTGGAGACCAAAACTGTACGCAATACTCCAGGTGTGGTCTCACCAAGACCCTGTACAACTGCAGTAGAACCTCTCTGCTCCTATACTCAAATCCTTTTGCAATGAAAGCTAACATACCATTCGCTTTCTTTACTGCCTGCTGCACCTGCATGCCTACCTTCAATGACTGGTGTACCATGACACCCAGGTCTCGCTGCATCTCCCCCTTTCCCAATCGGCCACCTTGCACTAAACGTTATTCCCTTAATCATGCATCTGTACACTGCGAACGGCTCGATTGTGATCATGAACTGTCCTTCCGCTGACTGTCTTTCACCGCACCTCGGTCCACGTGAGGGTAAACCAAAACTGAACTGAACGAAAGGTCAGCGCACTTTGTGGATCTCAGCCCCATACATGCGGGAGGTTCTTAACCCCCCCCCACGGACCACCCAGACATCTCACGCTGACAGAAGCGCGTGATGCTTCCTCTAAAACTCTTATGCAAACCAGATGCTGCTAACCACCAATGTGTCTATCCATTGCCTTTCACGTCGGTTCTTGCGGCTGTGGGAGTGATTTATGCTGCTCCCAGCCACGGAAACCTGTCTGCAAAAAGCTGTGCAATTTGTTTCACAAGACCACAAGTTACCAACAGATGATGGCAGCCTTTACACCCATCTTCAGACCAGCAGTTTTACCATCGCTTCATAGAGTCGTAGAGTGATACAGCGTGGAAACAGGCCCAACCTGCCCACACCAGCCAACAATGTCCCAGCTACTCTAAGCCCACCTGCCTGCGCTTGGTCCATATCCCTCTAAACCTATCATAGTAACATAGAAACATAGACAATAGGTGCAGGAGTAGGCCATTCAGCCCTTCGAGCCTGCACCGCCATTCAATATGATCATGGCTGATCATCCAACTCAGTATCCCGTCCCTGCCTTCTCTCCATACCCCCTGATCCCTTTCACCTGTTTCTGCCTTCAAGGGACCCACATTTGTCTTTACTAATCTTTTTCTCTTAAGGGCCTGTCCCACTTGGGCGAGCTAATCCGCGAGTTCTGGCGAGTTTGCCCTCGACTCATACTCGCAGCATGGTCGACACGAGGTCCTAGGAGGTCTTTGTAACTCTCCTTTGAGCTCGAGGGTGGAGCTCCTTGGCGATGCTCAAGCCCTCCGCCACAGCGCTTGCGTATTTTTCAACAAGCTGAAAAATGGAGGGGAGCGAGTAAAAAAAGGTCGCCATGGGAAAAAATCTCTATTTGTTACTCGTCGGTTTAGTCGAAGTAGGTCGTAGTAGGTCGGCATGTTAGTCGTTGGTAATCGAGGGAGGTCATCTTGACTCTCCACAGTGTCCAATTTTCCCGAAGTTAGTCAAAGCTGGTCCCTTCAACAGTTGAAGGAGGTTGAAGGGAGGTTTTCTTTACATCTTTTGAAGGAGGTCTTCCAACATGACACTTTTTCGAACTCTTCTAAACCCTCGAATCAGGCCGCCGCAGTGTAACATACACGAGGTTTTACTATCCTTCGTAACTCTCCTTCTGAGTTACTTTAGCGTTTTAGTCTATCGCGTAGAATTCTATCTCTCTAGAATTTAGAAATTGAGAGGGGATCTTATACCATGGAAAAAAATCTCTAAGGGGCTCGGACAGGCTAGATGCAGGAAGATTTTTCCCGATGTTGGGGAAGTCCAGGTTACAAGGGGTCACAGCTTAAGGTTTTAAGGGGGAAATCCTTTAAAACCGAGATGAGAAGAACTTTTTTCACACAGAGAGTGGTGACTCTCTGGAACTCTCTGCCACAGGAGGTAGTAGAGGCCAGTTCATTGGCTATATTTAAGAAGGAGGTCTTCTGGCCCTAATCGAAGATGGGGATCAGGGGGTATGGAGTCAAAGGCAGGTCGGGATACTGAGTTGGATGATCAGCCATGATCATATTGAATGGCGGTGCAGGCTCGAAGGGCCGAATGGCCTACTCCTGCACCTAATTTCTATGTCTATGTTTCTATGTTTACAAACTCGATGTTTGGCCTATTATCCTGTTACTGGTGGCAATAGCTGCTTTATGTTCAATTTTACAGCAAACCTTCTGCAAACAACTGTGTCTGCGCTTCACAAATACTTCATTGGCTATGAGGTGCTCAATGAGTTGAAAAGCGTGCAAGGAAGATTTTATCTTCAGTAACACGTTGAGTGTTAATAAATATCAATCAGGATCGCTGGCACTGAAAGTCATTGATCATAAATATTGAATCTCATTTCCTTGGTTTTTAATTGATTTTGGAAGGTCCGTTAAAAAATGAATTTTATTGTTTTCCTTTCCGAGAATTCCACGAGCTCTTTTCCAAACTTACTTTCCTGAAACTGCATTCACTAACTCTTGCCGTTTGTTTCCCAACCTTTTGCTTTTCCTGGTTTTCCTGGGATAGACACAAAAAGCTGGAGTAACTCAGCGGGACAGGCAGCATCGCTGGAGAGAAGGAGGGGGTGGCGTTTCGGGTCGAGACCCTTCTTCAGACTGAGAGTAAGGGGAAGGGGGAACGAGAGGTAGACACAACAGGCAATAGACAATAGGTGCAGGAGTTGAGGCCATTCGGCCCTTCGAGCCAGCACCGCCATTCAATGTGATCATGGCTGATCATCCCCAATCAGTACCCCGTTCCTGCCTTCTCCCCATACCCCCTGACTCCGCTATCTTTAAGAGCCCTATCTAACTCTCTCTTGAAAGTATCCAGAGAACCGGCCTCCACCGCCCTCTGAGGCAGAGAATTCCACAGACTCATAACTGAATCAGGGGATATGGGGAGAAAGCAGGAACGGGATACTGGTTTTGGATGATCAGCCGTGATCATATTGAATGGTGGTGCTGGCTCGAAGGGCCGAATGGCCTCTACTCCTGCACCAATGTTCTATGATTCTATGCACTTATTCTATGCAAATTCCATCGACTCACAACTCTCTGTGAGAAAAAGTGTTTCCTCGTCTCCGTTCTAAATGGCTTACTCCTTATTCTTAAACTGTGTTCTGGACTCCCCCAACATGGGGAACATGTTTCCTGCCTCTAGCGTGTCCAAACCCTTAAAAATCTTATTTGTTTCAATAGGATTCCCTCTCATCCTTCTAAACTTCTAAACTCCACAGAGTGTACAAGCCCAGCCGCTCCATTCTCCCCAGTCTCGCCATCCCGGGAATTAACCTTGTGAACCTACGCTGCACTCTCTCAATAGCAAGAATGTCTTTCCTCAAATTAGGGGACCAAAACTGCACACAATACTCCAGGTGTGGTCTCACTAGGGCCCTGTACAACTGCAGGAATACGCTGGGCTCCTTCAATAGCAAGAACGTCCTTCCTCAAATTAGGGGACCAAAACTGCACACAATACTCCAGGTGTGGTCTCACTAGGGCCCTGTACAACTGCAGGACTACCCTGGGCTCCCTCAATAGCAAGAATGTCCTTCCTCAAATTAGGGGACCAAAACTGCACACAATACTCCAGGTGTGGTCTCACGAGGGCCCTGTACAACTGGGATAGGGGAAGGGGTGGATTTGCACAGAGGCTCTTATTGTTCCTATTGTAACTGTGATAAAACATCAACAACGTTAAGAGGGAAAGTGAGTGTGTGACTGTGTGTGCATGCAGAGAGATTGAGAGAGAGTCACTCTCTCCCGGGAATTAACCTTGTAAACTTGTAGATGGTGGGATCGCTGGTTGGTGCAGGCGTGGTGGGCCGAAGGGCCTGTTTCTATGTTCTACATCAAAACATTGTTCGGCAAGGAAGGGCAGGCAGGAAAGAGAACAAAACAGCCTGAACTAAATATCTAATGGCGCCCACAACTCAAGATCAATTATATTCCTGGGCCTGCTTGACAAATAGATCTGTGTCATCACTGTGGCGCCCCTCAGCTATCCTCAAACGCTGGGCTGCTGTTTTGCTTTCAAGCTGCGCGCTAATCAATTCACTCGGCAGCAAAAAAAAAACGCTTTTATATTTTATGGATGCTCTGCCAGGGGCAACAGCTCAGAGGAGGCTGTCAGGAGACAAATGGAACAGGGAAAGCAAGTGTTTCTCATCAAGGACAACGCCGGTCCCCGGAGGAATGGCACTGAGACTTGTTGGTCGTGTGAAATACAAACATAGACAATAGATGCAGGAGTCGGCCATCCGGCCCTTCGAGCCTGCACTGCTATGATCACGGCTGATCATCCACAATCAGTACCCCGTTCCTGCCTTCTCCCCTGACTCCGCTATCTTTAAGAGCCCTATCTAGCTCTCTCTTGAAAGCATCCAGAGAACCGGCCTCCACCGCCCTGTGAGGCAGAGGCTCACAACTCTCAATTCCACAGACTCACCACTCTCTGTGTGAAAAAGTGTTTCCTCGTCTCCGTTCTAAATGGCTTACCCCTTATTCTTAAACTGCATTCTGGACTCCCCCAACATCGGGAACATGTTTCCTGCCTCTAGCGTGTCCAAATCCTTAAAAATCTTATTTGTTTCAATAGGATTCCCTCTCATCCTTCTAAACTGTGGCCCCTGGTTCTGGACTCCCCCAACATCGGGAACATGTTTCCTGCCTCTAGACGTGATGGGCTGCATCAGGCAGGGTGTGCGCGAGAGGATTTTGAGAATCCCAAAATCCTGGGACGCCGCACGCTTCCGCGTGTCACTGCCGACACCGCCACGTCTCGCCAGGCGCCGTGCGCGCGTAATGCGCTCGTGATTCGTAAATGATGTCACATAAATGACGCTCAAATAACGCCCAAGTGTGACAGACCCTTGATTCCGTCGGCCCTAACAGCTATATCTAACTCTCCCTTGAATGTATCCAGTGAATTGGCCTCCACCGCCTTCTGTGGCAGAGAATTCCGCAGATTCTCAACTCTCTGGGTGAAAAAGTTTTTCCTCATCTCAGTCCAAAACGGCCAACCCCTTATTCTTAAACTGTGACCCCTGGTTCTGGACTCCACCCAACATCAGGAACATTTTTCCTGCTTCTAGCCTGTCCATTCCCTGAAGAATTTTATATATTTCATTAAGATTCAGCGAAATTCACCTTTCCCACACCGATCAACGTGGCCCAGCTACACTCATCCCACCTGCCTGCATTTGGCCCATATCCCTTCTATCCTGTCTGATCCTTGTACCTGTCTAATTGCTTCTTATATCGCATATCCCCCTCTGGGTCCCGTTCCCGGGCGCTGTTAGGAAGTATATGAGGAGAAATTTATTTTTAGTGATAGGGTGGCGAATTCTTTGCCACAGAGGAAGTCAAGGGACATTTTTTAGGCCGAGGTAGATAGATTCTTGATTAGTACGGGGGTCAGGCATTGTGGGGAGAAGGCAGGAGAATGGGGCTAGGAGGGGGAGATAGATCCGCCATGATTGAATGGTAGAGTAGACTCGATGGGCCGAATGTTACAGAGAAAGGTTGAATAAGTTAGGTCTTTATTCTCTGGAGCGCAGAAGATTAAGGGGGGACTTGATAGATCTTTTAAAATTATGAGAGGGATAGACAGAGTTGATGTGGACAAGCTTTTCCCTTTGAGAATAGGGAAGATTCAAACAAGAGGACATGACTTCAGAATTAAGGGACAGAATTTTAGGGGTAATATGAGGGGGAACTTCTTTACTCAGAGAGTGGTAGCGGTGTGGAATGAGCTTCTAGTGGAAGTGGTGGAGGCAGGTTCATTGGTATCATTTAAAAATAAATTGGATAGGCATATGGATGAGAAGGGAATGGAGGGTTATGGTATGAGTGCAGGCAGGTGGGACTAAGGGGGAAAAAAAAAATTGTTCGGCACGGACTTGTAGGGCCGAGATGGCCTGTTTCCGTGCTGTAATTGTTATATGGTTATATGGTTATATGGAATGGCCTAATTCTGCTCCTATCCCTTATGAACATGAAAATGGTGCGGTGTTCGAACAACAGTCATGCTAATGAATGACGGGACACACTCCTGCTTCTAATGCTTCGAGAGGCTGCAGAATCAATAAACAGAGAAGATAAATTAAAGCTGATTGGCAAAGGAACTAAGCACTAATACAAGGAAACAT